>NC_068368.1:30612954-30912954 GCF_020536995.1 Dreissena polymorpha | reverse complement strand
CCCTCCATCAGTCCCTTCATCCGTCCGTCCGACCCTCCCTCCATCCCACTCCCTCCATCCATTTCTCCCTTCCTTGTATGTAAGGGACAGGATCGCAGTCTTTGGCTCAGTGATTGTGTTTTAGAAAACGGCATTTCGGTTACTAGTATGTCAGAAACTGATTGATCGTATTTCAAGAACGATACGTACAAACCGAAATGCATTAAGGTACGCAAAAACTCAAATTCATATGCAACGATGATCTTTTGACGAAAATCTGGTTTTAACAATTTCTACAAAAATATTATTTTCACAGTTCAATTCACTGAGAAAATATTAACCAACACTCAGGAACCATCGCTTTCAATGTTTTCGTTTTCAATCAGATCATTGTGGCGCATATGGTTATTTGCACTGCTAAATACTTGAGGATTTAGCGACATATTTTAAGGACTGTTTCGTGCTTCTCTGTAAATACGTCTATTTGCATGTTAAGTGCTCTGCTAACGAGTAGATTCATTTATAAGCCCGATTTGACGGACTGAGTTCTATAATAAATTACCTTAAGCAAATACTGCTTCAGTTCTCAACTGTGATGACAATTGTATATTTTGTAACTAGTCTGAATACCTTTAGGGTGGCATATCTCCTGTACACAATGTCCGTATTTAACTTATGTGTACGTGTTTTATTTTTTACAGCAAAAAACGTTCAAGTACTTCAATATTTTTGGCGTTAAATGATATATAAAGTAAGCCGCATCTTAGATTTATATGTGCAGACTAATGATATTAAAACATTCTTTATCTTTAATTGATCAATAAACCGATTACAAATAAAACAATATTTGCATTCAAAACTGAACTTCATATTTTTGCATCAGCAACATTATCAATTATCATCATGATAATGGTGATTATGATTATCATCTCCATCAACTCATTATTTTTGTTATTTTTATTCGTTTTCATCAGTATCATCACCGTTATCATCCGCATCATCACCACCACCACCGTCGCCGACGTTAGTTTTGGATTTAATAGACACGCCCCTGTAAATATAGAAAATATTTCACAACAAATGTAAATTTGCTTTCGCTTTTGACAAGTTTATTTACTCTCTGAACATTTGGCACGATTATTTTCTGCCATCGCAAACTTTCCAATGAACCCTACTTGTGATTGTTCACGTCGTTTGGGTTGTATCAAGTGAGAAAGACTTCAAAAACATTTGAAACAATCGCGTAAACGCGCGAGAGGAAAGATAAGTCATTTGATCACATTTAAGCATGACCTTTTAACGTTTCTTTATTTTTAATGAAATTAAGAAATGAGAAGGAAAAGTTACAAATAATGTGAAAACAATACAAGTTCTATAAGCACGTAAGTTAGATATAGTTGAATGCTTAGCAAACCACACCATCAATAGCAACATCGCCAGTGCAACCATCTTTACCATCAGATGCGACTACCACCATCAACATGTACTACCTTATCTTCAGAGCAAACACCATCACCACGACAACCACCGCCAACACTGCTACTTCCACTGCCAACACGACTGCCACCGAACAACCTTTACTATGCAACAATAGAGCTGTATCTTCAATAAATACTGAGATTCGCGGAACTTCGGACTTATTTTCAATTACAGCTGCACATTTCAGCTTATAATTGTTTAACCGAAGGACAATTAACCCTTTGCATGCTGGGAAATTTGTCGTCTGTTAAAATGTTGTCTGCTGAATTTCTAAAATTAGCATTTTCTTTGATTTTTTTCAATCAGAATAGCAAACATTTTGGATCCTGATGAGACGCCACGTTCTGTGGCGTCTCATCTGGATCCAAACTGTTTGCAAAGGCCTTCAAAATTCGGTTCCCGCACTAAATATTCTGGACGAAACTCCGCCGACCCGGTAGGATTCCAACAAATCAAATTCACAGACGCCGGGAATGACTTTCAACCCGGTTGCACTAGATTAAAAGAGCGTGCCTCAACCACAATGCTTACTGAATGACCCAACTGTATTCATAAATGACAATATATAGTAAGACCCTGAGGAATGACTTATACCGAAACGCGTTTTTATTTGGAAACAAGCCCTGCATAATTAAAGTGTGCCCAATTATGGTATACGACGTTTGTATAGTACTGAATCTAGGTATAGGATTTCATCTGGTCCGTCTTGATTCACGTTATACGACAACAACGCCTTGTTTTGCCAAAAGATCGCGTGTTACCAGTCCATCATAACAATCTCAATTGTTTCTACCCCGTTTGTTTTTTGTTTTATTGGCACGCACAGTATGTGATTGTCATACTTACCGTACATCCGTCTATTTGATTTGTCATAAATATCAAAGCGTGTTACCATTTCTGTAAGGTTTTACTTGTTTTTAGTAAAAACCTTTTTATGCCCCCGAAGGAGGGCATATAGTGATCGGACTGTCCGTCCGTCTGTCCGTCTTTCCGTCACACTTTGCGTTTAGGTTTCGAAAAATGCTCATAACTTCTATGTCCCTTGAGATGTAATCTTCATATTTGGTACGCATGTGTTTATGGACAAGGCCTTTCCGTACGCACAAAAATTTTGACCCCTGTGACCTTGACGTTGAGCTTAGGGTCCGCGTTTAGGTTTCGAAATCTGCTTTTAGGTTTCAAAAAATGCTAATAACTTCTATGTCCCTTGAGATATAACCTTAATATTTGGTATGCATGTGTATATGGACAAGGCTTTTCCATACGCACACAAATTTTGACCCCTGTGACCTTGACCTTGAACTAAGGGTCTGCGTTTTGGTTCCAAATCTGCGTTTAGGTTTCGAAAAATGCTCATAACTTCTATGTCCTTTTAGATATAACCTTCATATTTGGTATGCATGTGTATATGGGCAAGGCCTTTCCGTACGCACAAAGAAATTGACCACAGTGACCTTGACCTTGAATTTAGGGTCCGCGTTTAGGTTTCGAAATCTGCGTTTAGGTTTCAAAAAATGCTCATAAATTCTATGAAAGCGTTTATAGGGGGCATATATCATCCTATGGTGACAGCTCTTGTTGAAAGTAAAATTGAATAGAACGTTTTTATCCTTAGAGCTGTTTAGTAACAGATCTTTGCTAAGGCCATCTTTTTTTCAGGGGGGGGGGGGGGGGACTTTCTCGACCTTATTTAAATTTAAATACACAACACGTGTGCTAAAAGTCAAAATAAACGAATATTTCGTAAAATATTTAGTTAAATAAAGTTAACCCGTTAAAATTTAGTGTTCCTTTTAGCACTAGCCAAAATTTCAACGAATTTTGAATGTGGTATGGTAACATAGATTTAACGAGATACAAATGCTCGTTATTATTTTTTGGTGGCAAAGTATATTCCATTTTAATTTCCTTCAACGATATCTATTCATACGACACACGAACACTTGTATGGTACATGAACATGTGTTGAATATATTTGCCTACAAAAAAAACAACAAATTAGATCATTTTGTATCTTGTTAAATCTTTGTTACTAGACCGCATTTAGCGTTGAAATTTTGGCTATTGCTATAAGGAACCTTAATATTTTATGGGTAAACTCTATTGTTCGAAATATTCGTTGATTTTTAGTGTTTATTGGCTTTTAAATTAGATGGCATTATATTTCATGAATGTTTACGAAAATTCTATTAAATTAACGACGAGCTCCTATTGAAACAAATATGGTAATCTAAAAAGCGCCTAGCTCGTCCTCTATTGACGAATTTTGATATTAAATAATACATAGGCATATATCTTTCTATCTTTACCTTTGACAATTATATCAGTAAATATTGTGCTATCATATAGTCTGCGCACTGCGTTCAGATGTTTTGTTATCATTGTGGAGTTAAGCTAAACATTAATTAATTCTGAACTTAGATGGATTTTAAGATTCACTGTATTCTTGATAACGTTGAATCGCTATTGACAGATTTCAATTCATGCGATAAGAAATGGGATTTTGCGGTGTCAGATGACTTTGATAGTTTTAGTTTTATCCAGTGAAATATGGCATAATGATCCAATGAAGATATTGTGCGCGATGAGATTCGGTCGAGAACGCGTGCGTCCGAACAATGGACTTTGACTAGATAAAGCAATGAAAGCGTCTGGTACTGATTAATTGATCAGCGTCTAGTTGCGCGTGAGGTTTAGCTCGCGCGCATTACAGGTCGAAAAATGCATTGTTTTAATTTAACTTACGCAAAGAAGACGTAACGAAGAAGGGTGACGCTTGATGAGTTTTAATTGTGTGCTGGCATAATTTTAAATAAACAATATAATAGTGCGAATATTAAATATGCACGGGCGGGGTTGATTGACGTGTTATAAACGCTGAATTTAAGTCATCCCACGTCGCGGACAAATATTTGTTTTGAAGTTATGCGATATCTTGGCTAAACAGTATATGGAATAAGTAAATATATGTTCGTGAATTTTCAATAAATAATGTTTTTATATTTGAAATATATTTGTTCGGTGTGACATATGACATATATTCCTAAAATACCAGTGTATGGATGATCTCGTATTTAAAGTGGACGTATAGGTAAAGTTTTAATCTTTATTCACTGTGTAAAGCGAAAGAACCGATTATTGCGTTGAGTTGAAGTGCAGTGAAACAAAACATTAAAAACGGATTAATTCAAGAAACGACTAAATTTTCTGGAATAATATCGGCCGGCTATAAATATGAGCAATAACGCGTATATTATTCGTAATTATAAGAAATATATTAAGACTATAATAATTATGTCGGTCTGAGTAACCAAAAGAAAAAAAGCAAAGCAACAACTTTGAAAAAACACAGAAACATAGACAGACAGCTCCAAAAGTTAGGTGCACGTGACGCACAAGCGAGCGATGGTGGTGGCGGTGCGCGCGACTCCCTCAGGGAAAGGGGGCGGGCCTAAACTCAGCATGCTGGAACTTGTGTCCGTCGCTAACAACAGATATAAAATATCAAAGGTAACAGTTGCTGGTGTAGACCGTTGTATTTTTAAATTGTCATCATCATCATCGTCATCATCATCATCATCATCATCATCATCATCATCATCATCATCATCATCATCATCATCATCACCGTCATTAGATCATCATCATCACCACCGCGGCAACCACTATCATCTTATTCTTCATCTTTATTGGTGGTTTAGGTACACCTAAGACTGGGTTTGCATTTATTTCTCGAATGGCAAACAAATTAATGACCAAACATTAGTTTACAAATCGAAGGCTTAAGTGTTTAAGGGTCAAACTAATTAATCCAAGAGACAAAAATAGAATCGAATACGATCAAGTTTAAAATCTTCTTCATTGCGAAATTTGCCTTCTAAATAACCTGTCGGTTATTGTTAAGCAGATAATAAAACATGAATTTAGAATACGTTAAATTCCTTAATGTGCAAATAACTGTTGCAATGTTGTGTATGATCCGCTTACGCTACAATACATAAATTTGTCCCTAAACTTAGGTGCAAATTAAAGCAAGACCTTAAGACATGCGTATTCAAGTTAAGTGTTTAAGGCGTTCACGGACCCTCATTGTCTCAAGTTGACTGATGCAATTCCTTCCCAAACATATGTTCTACGATTTGACCAGTAGCACTTTATGCACCTGCAATAAGCCCTGTTTTCCCAGAATGCGATTCATTTGATAGCCTCAACTGTAGAGTACTGGGCTGGTATTCATAAAGCTCCTAAGGCAAATCTTAACATAAGCTGGATTTATGGGAAAACATTAAAATTCAATTTTCTATTGAAATTCTAATGATTTCATTTTTGTAATGCCAAAATACTGTTATTCTATGCAAAATTGACATAAGTAAATCAATTGAATGAAAAAAAAGACACCAAAATGAAAGAGCAAAAGACTTAAGGAATTTTTTATTATTTAAGGAATTTTCTTAAGTTTACCCTTAGGAGCTTTATGAATACCAGCCCAGAAGAGCCCTGTAACAAATGCTATGAATGGTTGATGGGTAATGGCTGCTGCTAATAACACACTCAGCAGCGCGAAAACGTTTTACTGATATTGTCTGAACTTAACTTTAAATATTTTTATTCCATTTTTTTTTATAAAATCAGATGCGAGCGCAACGTGCTGAATAGTGTAATAAAAGCTAGTGTGTACATATGTGTCGAACATTTCTCCTCAATACATTCAGATTATTAAATATCGCCATTTTGTTCTCATAAATGATAATTGCATTTTGAACAATACACGGCGTAAATTATGTTTACTTAGCCAAAATAAATAGAACAAACAATAAATCAATAAATCTGCTTTTATAAATGGGATCCGAGACAATAGAAACATGCGCGGTCAATAAAAAATCGAAATATTTTCATTTCATTTTACGAATGTTTGATGCTGCCTATACTGACGAACATCTGATCAATGTGTTTGTTCATACACCTTCAAGGTAATCAATAGCCACATTATAAGTATCTGAAATAAATTATACATATACATACAAAAACATCGAATTAACGTATAAAACGAAATTGCAAACCAAATAAATTACATACGTGTATAAAAAAAAGTCATCAACACATTTATGGCTATTCGGAGATTTTCGTTTTTCTTGAAGTAAAGAAACCTTCATTGGGTTTCGTTCCATGCTGCGTATATAATAGCTAAATATCTTTGTAGAATTTAACGATGCTGACAATGGAATATTCCAAAAAAAATGTGAACATGTCATCTTACTTCCTTGTTTGCGACCTGTTCAAATTCTAAAATCTAAAATTACTATTTAATAAAGTCGATATATTTAAACGTTAGTTTCAAAACGTTCGTATTAAATTGAACAAAAAGCTAGATAAATACACGTAAGATATTTTTATTCATGAAAATTCACGCATTTAGCTTGTTTTGTTTTTGAAAGGTTAATCACAGCATTATTTATGCAGTGTAAACGGAAAGAGTTTTTGACCAACTTTGGATTAATAAGTAAGCTGGTTACTGGACGTTTTCTGTGATTTCTATGATTGCACGTGTCGTCAATAATTGCAATAGTGTTCTGTGGCAAAAGCTTATTTCATTATGCTATTTACTATTAATATTAGCACAATAATCCACATCGTATGCGTAGCATTATCCACTTTCCATTTAGGTTAATTTTCCATAAATATAAACAGCATAATTACCGATCGCCACCCTGTCACAATAACATTTTATAATAAAGCGATTGTTTCCAACCGCTATGATGTAAATACGTAAGATAATACATGATTGTAACGAATTGACAATAGTGATTCGGGTCCCTCTTTGTCATTACACAAACATATATAAGCTTTTTAATATTAATTAAAAAAGCAGATCGACATGTATTATGCTACTAGACTAAACCGTAGGCAAGTTATCGAAAGTTTCTATAAAGCTTTCATATGCATCGACGTTTTACCTTTCAAATATTTCCTTTGCGGTAAATCCCTCGACCCCTTTGATGACTATATTAACATTATTATTTTACCAATGTACTTCTATGTCTTTAATAAACCAATTCTATGCAAGTTTCAGTATAGTTCAAATTACTGTTAGTATTTATAATTGCCACAACCCACCGAAATTACCATAGTACATATCATATCCGCCTTTATAGATGCATCAAATTCTACAAATTTCTCGCAAATTATACACTACCAATTCCATTGGAATAGTCACTTTTCAATTACAAATATCTCCTTCTGGCTACACTATCGTCAACGGTTAGTTAACCCCTTGGAATATAACGATATTGTCCTGTCTTCTCAGTACATATCAATATGTACTTTTTTACCAAGCAATGATGATCATCTATCTTAAGCACTACTTTACCAGCCCGTCTTGCACTGCCAAAATTCAAACTTGATCCCGTACCAAACAAAGCTCATGCGCCTTTTAGAGGTTCACTGCAGGTGAAATATACCAGTCTTAAAAATCATAAAGAGTGGTCGAAATTAACTGTATCTTGTTCGATTAGGCATCGACTATTATCAACATTTTGCTTCGTATCTTAATTGTGTCTACAACTATTAAATGATCTAGACTATATACGCCACTGATTCTCATTATCAGCCTTATCTTCCTTCTCCTCCTCCTTGTCCTCATCATCATCCTTATCATCTTCATCATTATCACCATCACCATGCCCACCATAACCATCATATCTACAAACATTAGTATAAACATTTATACAAATTTTAGCTGCCCCAAAGCATGGTATTAGCTTTAGAATGGGAGGGAAGTCTCACCGACATCAGGCGAACACAGCGCAGAGTTAGCGCCCTTTTGTTAAGCGATTCTCATGTCGAACTGCAGCGGTACCCAGTAAGTTTCGCACCGTGTGAAGGTTTGTACACACAAATATCGGTTTTCGTGGCACGTGGTATATTTGGCGTAATTGTTTTGGTATAAAACGCACGTGTTTCGTTTCCTTAATTATGCAACTTTATGCAAAGTGTTCTTTTAGAACATCAGTTTTGAAAATTATCGACTTTCGCAATTCATTGAGGTCTAGCAACTTTAATCTTAATGTTTGTAATGCTTCTGAGTTCACAACGCACGTCGCAATGGATGGCTAGCTATAATTAACTGTGCTTGAATTAATACCAACCCCTCGACCTTATTAGGTGCATTTTTGAAAACATGAAGTCGTTGACCAAAGGTCAGATTGTATCAACATATAGGAGTATAGGAATTAATTCATTTTTAAAAATGCAAAAATTCATTTTATTTTACATGTTGAAGTACCGGTATCTTCTGTAGAAATGTATGTCAGATACACGTTTATAGTGCATGAATTTATGTTTCGTCGGAACTCGCGGTATATTATTACATTACATACTGTGAAAATCAAGAAGGATGCTTAACCCATTTATGCCCAGTGGACTCTCCCACCCTTCTAAATTGGATCAATTTATTTCAAAAAGTAGGGGTGTCTGGTATATTTATTTCTATATTTAGAATATTTCCTACAGAAATTTCTGTAAGCAAACAGCGCAGACCCAGATGAGACGCCGCATTATGCGGCGTCTCATCTGGGTCTACGCTGTTTGCAATGTCCTTTTTTCAGGACGCTAGGCATGAATGGGTTAAAGTGTTTTAATGTTGATTCCGGCGATGGTATTTCTCAACTCAAGTTGATTTACTGTAAAATTATTATTATTCGTGAGATATTCATTTTCTTTGATTTCGTGGGTTGAGAAATCTATGAATTTAACACAAACACATCGAACAATGAACGACGTAGAATCCCCAATGATTTTCAGTTAGTCAGAAATCCTTGTATTACCGTTCCGCGAAAAAAGTCATTTTTTACAACCACATGATTTCATACCGAGGAACATTAATGATTTTACATAAATTGTATCCGGGTACAGAGTGTCAGATGATATTGCTGTTATAATGGGCTTAACATCAATTGCCCTGTCGTTGCTTTATAGTATGCATACAATTGCATTGATTGCAGCCGAATAATATTTACGGTATTAACCCAGTTATGCATAGCGTCTAGAAAAAAGGCATTGGCAAACAGGGTAGACCCAGATGAGGTCTGCGCTGTCTGCTTAAAGGAATTTCTATAATAAATATTCTAAATATAGAAATAAATATACTAGACATCCCTAATTTTGGAAATAAATTGATCCAATTTAGAAGGATAGGAAAGTCCACAATGCATAAATGGGTTAAATACACACATGTACTCATGTTTACCCTGTATGTTACGGTGTATGCACATGTCATAAAACGGGTTTACAATTTTGTACATATGAACCACGTCGTGCGAAAAAGGGTCATGTGGCATGTCTGAACAGTGCAACTCTCAATCGTGATAAGTCGGCTATCTCCGGACTCCTCCGTACAATGGAGTCATTTATGGAATAAATAGTCTGCTGATCCAGAGTGTGCAGCTCTAGATTTGCATTAGACTTATTCATTATATTTCTATGGGTCTAATAATGTCCGCTAATGAGGCCACGACACCTAGCGTAAATTAAAAGCGGACATGAAAGCTCCTGACCAGACAGTGCGATTGCGTAGGTTGATGTGTAATTCTCATTTTCGCACGACCGGTCTCATTTTGTTTAGCGTCAGGATTGAAAATTGATAAAAGATGTTTCTATTGTTGTTGTTTTGTCTAAATCACGTTATTATTCATGTATTTATTAATTATAACAAGTTTTTTTCAGATATGTTGCTATCAAAAATTGTTTGTTTATTTGTTTGTTGTTGTGAAAAACACGTTTATTGACGCTCGATTGGTCATTGTCGGCTCGGGTACTACTTACATGTACACCGGGTACTCTTAAGTATACTTACATATACCCCGTGCAGGGTAAATATACTAAAACGTACCCGGTCGATATACCCGAGTTGTATTCTCGCCCAAATCCGATGTCGTAAAATGCGCCACCGATTACACCGATCAACATATTTTTGAGTATGGGTTTCGATAATATAGAGATCATTCCCGGGTACGTTTTAGTATATTTACCGTACCCGGGGTACAAGTAAGTATACTTAAGAGTACCCGGGGTACATGCAAGTAGTACCCGAGCCGACAATGATCAATCGAGCCTTATTGGCCGCTTAAAACGTTAACTACACTGTAGCCAATGATAATGTTAAAATGGCAGGCGCTGTTACTTTATATGTTTCGAATGTTTGGGCTGATACAAAACACAAGGAAAACTTTCCTTTTGACGTGAAAAACACATAATCATGAAGAATAATGCTGTTGTTTCTTTTATTAAAATAAAAGTGCGTTTTTTTTTGGAAAAAAAAATATCGATTGGGTTAACTAGCGAATATATAAAGCTATATTGATCTCGAGGGTGTGAAGTGCACATAAACTGCAACACCCAAGAACGACTAATATACACACCGAAACCTCACATGAAGGTACTTTTCGTTTCGACTTAACAGCGTGTTGGTGAATCTAACCTCGCCAAAACGTCCGAAAGTCAATTCCGAGGCGCTAACATGACAAGTTCGTACCCACATATAAATGTCTCATCCCTTTGCCCATTAAAAAAACAATTGTTGACGCTTTTAATTTGTCGTTTAAATGTGTTTTGTTCTATTTATGAGGCTCAAACACGCTGACACGCAAGAACGACAACTATCAGCACCGATACGGCAATTACTAAGTACATGTTTAATATATTTCGAGGTTGTTCTTTAGTAAGTCTAAATGGCACCAAAGCGACAACGCGAGGTGGTTAATATGATCTGGTGCTTTCAGTTACGGAAGCGCTCGGTGGGACCGGCGTTCTGCTACGTGTGCAGTCGGGTGGACCCGAGCGGGCTGCTGAGCAAGACGAACGCGCACTTGTACCGGAAGGGTTTTTTCCAGGCGTGCGAGCACTTCCCCAAGGCACCAAGTAGCACCTTCGTCGAGGAGGAGGGCCGTCTGTTTCAGGAGGACAGATATGGGTGAGAGTCCCGGTGACTCTCGTCGGTAGAGTGGCGGCCCTAACTTGCCAAATGCGATGACCATATTCGCCAACCGATTTTTTAAAACCATAAAACATATTCTTAAAATGGCAATGTACTTAAACCAATCTAAAGTCCAGTGTAGCAATTTTCATTACCGGTATATAAATTTTGTTTAGACCAATAGGTCAATGATACTAGCACCGGTCAGCACACTCTGTTTGTTTTTACTGAGTCTTATTCTATTCTTTATTTTTGTTTTTAAGACTAACAAAAGGTTGGTGAATAGTTGCACAGGTACGGTTTAGTAAACTTCGCTTCGTCTTTCAGTAACGGTCTATTCGGGGTAATCTGATCCAGAAGTATATATGTTGTTGAGCAAGGTCGGAAAACTTGTCAGAGGATGGTAACATTTCTTAAACTTAGTTTTGTTTTCATTCAGAGGACAGGTAAGGTTGGGGAGGGATTTTGTTGCTATTCTTACAGCCGAAACGTTTAAGCTTAACCTGACCCTTTTTATGAGCCCTACCGGTATTGTTTCATTCCTGATAAACAAAATCCTCAAAATAACGCCATAATGTACTGCGGTATGTCGTAATAACAGATATTTATATTATTCAATTTCTTGAATTCCATCTGAAGTTTGTTTTTAAACAATAAATTTGCTTTGGCTTAGAATGGCCGTTGAAGACCAGTTGCGAAACACGATTAGTCTGCGAGCGATAAACATTCATTCTTAATTGAAAAGTATCACTGTTCCAGCACCCACACTGGCACCAACCTAACCAAAGTCCCGTCCATCAGCGTCACCATACGTAAAGGGTCAAGGTCAACGAGCTTTCAGTCGCCCCTAAAGCGCGAGCGGACCTTCGACTCCAGTTACAGTCGGACTGATAGGCACCTTGGATCCCGGGAGAACAGCTTCATGAAGTCTTCAGTAGCTGAATCGGCGGAAGTCCGCCTGCCATCTATATGCGCCGCCGCTACGGAAAACAACGCCCAGACGCCGTTGTCGAAGGTGTCGTCGTCGAAACTTCAGGTTCCCGCAATTAATGACGTCACTAAACCGCCCTTTTCTAAAGAGTCTTTCAAGAACGCTACTGGAACTTTGCCTTCGCTCAATGTTGAAAGCCGCGGCGGAGGTTCGTTGTCTGAACGGATCACGGTCATACCGACTGCACTCGAGGAGCAAACAAGTCCCATCACTGGGTTGTCGTCTTTCTCCAAGGGGACCACGCCTTCCGCAACAACAAACGATTTAGAAACAAAAATGTCCGAATCGGAAATAATATCAAATGGTAGCCAAGTGCTGATCCGAAGCGCGAGATCCAATGGTGACAAGCAATCGTCCAAAGCGTCGGCGTTGTCAAGCGTCAGTGAGAGTCTATCGGGGCGCCGCCTCGATCCGTCGGCGCTCTTCATCAACCGGTCCGACGGTCTGTCGGCTATCATCCAGCCGCTCGTCCGAGAACCGGTGTTGCTTGATCTACGCGAGCTCCCGACGGCGCAGTCTCGACCTAAAGCCGGTCGTCGCCGGCTTCTGAACCGAAGGCGTCACGGCGGTTGCTCTTCTGACGAGAGCGCTAGAAGCGAGAGGCCGGAATCAGGTTTGTTAATTGTTTTTCAATGTAAAACTAGACTTATAATTTGTTTTATGCTCTTGGAAATAATATACAAGTAAAAAACAGCTAATTGTCGCCTCAATACTAATAAATTACAAACTGCTAATATGTCATTATATAAAAAGTTGATAGGTCACATGTAATTATGCCCGCACCCCCCCCCCCCCTCCCCCCTCAAAGAAGCGGTCGTATTGCTTTGCAACTTCAGTTGGTCGTTAGATCGGTAGGTTGGTCCTTTAACCATCCGTGTCCTTGCAATATCATTAGCACGCATTAGCATACAACCGTCGCATGAGATTGAAACAGTCTATTCGTGTTCGCACATCCTGGGAATGCTTTTACTTATGATCATACCAAATTATATATTGGTTACGTCGGTGAAAGGAAAGACGCCGATTGATTTTGATGTATTTTTTCAAAGTTCAAGGTCAAGGGAATTTAAAATAGGACATTATATCGGCTCTTCTGTTTTTGAGAATACTTAAACCCACGAGCATGATTAACCCATTTATGCCTAGTGGACTCTACCATCCTTTTAAATTGGATTAATAAACTTCCAAAATTAGGGATGCCTAGTATATTTATTTCTATATTTAGAATATTTCTTACAGTAATTCCTTTAAGCAAACAGCGCAGACCCTGATGAGACGCCGCATCATGCCTTTTTTCTAGACGGTAGGCATAAATTGCTTAATGCAATGGTGGCTCCATAGTATGAAAAGAAGACAAATTTTGATTTTTATGCCGCAAGGTCAAAATCCAAGTTCACATGAGCATGTATTATGAAAAATGTCTGTCCATATCTTGAGAACGCTTCGTCCTGCGATCATCTGCATAGGAGTGCTATTTACTTGGGAGGAAAGAATGGCGCCTATTGATTCTGAGGTACACTTCGAAGGTCATTGCCGCAGGTCAAGTTCGTTTTCGCACAATATTTTGACAATGCTTTGACCATCATTTGACGATCATGCAAGTGGGGATACTATAGTGATAACTAAGGTTTAAAGAAAGAGGTCAGTTCATTTTGAGGTCATCAGGTCAATGTCAAAGGGACTTGTATCATGAAACTTTTTTGACATTGGTTTGACAGTATTAAGAATAACGTTATGATCACCTAAATGGCAAGGCAATCGGGTTACTTGGGGGTGCCTGTTGACATTGAGGTTTACTGTTCAAAGATCAATGTCACATTAAACATGAAAGTCGCTTCCTCAAGATAAATAGAGAATGAATTTTTGGTTTCGTAGTATTTAATAACAATATGAACGTAACAATAATAAATATTCTTGGTTAGTCAGGACGAAGGGTGACCCATTCAAATCAACATATCGAGGGTCAACGTCAACGTCACGGGACGACTTTTCTGCAAGTCTGAAACATACATGATTTACAAACATCTATTCTTTAAACGTGTGGTATTAAATAATATTTTTCCAGATTGTGTGATGTGTTTTAAACAATAAGACGCAATCTTAATGTAAGACGTGTAAACGTTCCAACCATGTAGTTTTATCACTTCCATATGCAGCTCACCTTCGTTACCACCACAGAGCGGAAGAGGACTCCGTTCCAGACCCTGGCTTCGAGATCCCACCGACGCCATCGCTGGACAGTATGTCGCTGTCCGTGTCGATGGTATCAAAGGCCGGCGACGATACGAACTTGAGTCCGGAGGAACGACGACAGAGTCGTAGCAAATCCGAAAGAGAACCAAGGAAATCGCAAGTACACCATGAGGGTTTACTGGTAGGAATGTCAAGCGACGACGACGACGAGGAGGACGGAAGTAGTTCAGGCGTATCTTATCACACGTCGGAGAAGTTCGAATTTTGTAGGTGTCCGACTAACGTGCGGGACATAAGTTTCAGCAGGAACGTGTGCAAAACATGTGAGAATGCCTACTACGCCAGTGACGCCGGTTCCACGCAAACGCGCTCCCTCCCGAGTCTTAAGGGAACCAGTCGCACGACGGACGCGTCGCAGAGCAGAGTCAAACAAGCCGGGAAAAAGCATCACAGCGGTGCCGACGGTTCCACCGACGACGTTACGGAGTTCGACGTTAAAGACGGTCAGTATTGGTCAAGCGACGACGAAGATTTCCCTAGTCATTTTGACGAGTCCCCAAGTGCCTGGATAAAATACAAGCACGCGCAGCCCTACCCACTGGTCGACCCGAACATACACAAGTTTGTCTATATGCAAGCTATAAACGCTGTTCAGCTCAATGCTATAGCCAATGCAGGAGACGATTACAAATTCGACGAGATAGAAAAACTTCGGCGTCCGCACGTGTTTTCTTACATCCCTCTATTAAAACGGAAAGTCACAAACGACACGGTTGCCCGAAGTATAGGACTAAGGCCAGTAAAATCGCCTAAAATTAGGAATGGACAATACATGAGGCACATTTTCGGGGATATAAATCCGGATGATTTCTACCCTTCGAGATCCAGAGGGAACCGGTTGGTGTTTGACGGAGCGTCTCGAACGACCGACAGCGACACTGTGACGTCAGACGACGAGTCGGACAAAACAGACAAGGGAATGCAACCCGTGTTGACGGAAAGATCGTCAGTGAGTCTGAAAATGCGCAAAGAAGGCGTGAACTTTTCCAACGAAGAGTCAGCGGAAGTCTAGACCTTTCGCCGTTTTCACCATTTCCGTATTTTAGACTTTAAGCTGAAAATAATAATCTTGACATTGTATCGGCCTATGCATGCTTTTAATTTAAATCACCATATTTCCACTTTTGGTGCAAATTTTTGCATTTGGGACAAAATGTTTAAAAAAAACATGCAAAAATAGTTGTGACCAATGGTCTCAATACTTTTTTGTAAGTTTAAATATTATCTTCTTCTGTGCTAATCGTTTCTAAAATATGTTAATAAGTATATATTATTCCGCTATTCTCGTCTATAGTTTGTTGGAGATTTGCGCCTTTCAACGTGGTTAATGATGGAGTTCCATGTAACGGAAGTCACGCTTGTACTTCCGGTAGGACTGTGATACTTACGGTTCCGTTGAAGTTTTTCGAAAATACGGTTTTACCACAAAAGTTGATGCGAAAATGAAAAGCTAACACATTTTGAAAGTTTCAAATTTTGTTGGCAAGCGGACATACCTGCATTTGGCTAAATACATATACTAGTATACATTAGAACTATATGGCCAATGCAGGGAATCATAAAAATGTAACGTATATGATGTTTAATAAATGTGCGATTTTAGATACGTTTGCATGTATAAATTTAATTCGTGTTATTAAATTATAACACAGTATCAATATTGATGTACACATGCTTACCGATACTATACCACAGTACAAACTTGCAAAATTGAATTGCATTTAAATGGTAATCCATAATACCGGTTCTATGAAGTTGTATTTCATTGAATATTAATACACGTGGATGTGCTTATTATACAAGCGAATGAGGAAGTTAATTGTGCAATCAAGTTTAAAAGAAACTGCAATCGCATTAAACGGTTGATGATTCCAAATCACTGTTTATCCTCGTGTTTAGAGCATTTAACTAAGGCATGCTGTTCGATTTACCCGGGCGTTACCGATGCGATCTTCATTTGCAAGCTCCCATGCATGGGATTTCACGTGCAAGTGTGCAATATTGATTAGAGATATTAACCCTTAAAGCGCTGGAGCTGAATTTTAAAGGCCTTTGCAAACAGTTTGGATCCAGATGAGACGCCACAGAACGTGGCGTCTCATCAGGATCCAAACTGTTTGCTATTCTGATAGTATTCTCTGAAAAAAATCGAAGAAAATGCTAATTTTAGAAATTCTGCAGACGACATTTTAGCAGACGACAAATTACCCAGCATGCAAAGGGTTAAATACTTCGGAAAATATGTAAGGCTATGAAATTTGAAAAATAAGAATCGCATTTATCATATGCGTAACAGCATATCAACATAAACAGTATTTGTAACCAAGCTTTAACATTAGTATCAATATATAGGCGTATCTAATTTAATTCCATTAGCATCAATACAAAAAACAAATCAGCAACAACTACTTAATAATCATCAGCGTCATTGTCACATTCACCGTTGATAAATTAGTATAATCATCTGAATATTAATCATCATCACTATCAAAATCATCATCAACGATGACATACAAATCTCGATCAAGAGCCACGGCGCCAGCAACTGTGCATTTTCATCATCATCAGAATCATTATCGACAATGACATACTCATCTGCAGCATAATCATCATCATAAGCAGCAGCAGCAGCAGTGAAGTTGTAGAAGTACAAGCACAACCTCAATCGCACTTCATCAACATAATCATGTGGAGGAGAGAATTTTAGCTATCGTATCTCGAGATCCCGACTTAGCTAACTCGTGGCCACGAGTTAGTCAGCCAATCAAATTGTTCCATATGGTCGTTCAAGGTGATCATAATACAATGGGAAGAAATCATCAACAAAAGCAGAGAGAATTTAAGCTATCTCGAAATCCCGACTTAGCTAACTCGTGGCCACGAGTTAGTCAGCCAATCAAATTGTTTCATGTGATCGTTCATGTTGATCTTTGTACCAAGGGAAGTAATCGCCATAGTAAGAGCCCGCTTTGGTCAGCTATATATATTCGTACAGAATATTTGCACATGTTACGCAAAATTTGATTGGCTGACTAATTCGTTCCCTCGAGATAGCTAAAATTATCTCCTCTTTTGTTTAATGCACCCCTCATTTACCCAGTGGGCATCAAACGTTTTGCGAACGTTGCTGCAACGTAATATTTAGGTCGCAACGTCGGCAACCATTACCGAACGTTGCCACAACGTTGCATACAAAACATTACCCGGACGTTTCATCAAACGTTGCAGTTTGGTTGTCACAATGGTGTATATGAAAGTTTTCCCGACGTTTTTTTCCAACGTTGCTGCCCCGACGTTTTTGTTCCAACGTTGCTGCAACGTTGTATTTAGGTTGATTTCAAACGTTGCAGTTTGGTTGTCACAATGGTGTATATAAAAGTTTTCCCGACGTTTTTTTTCAACGTTGCTGCAACGTTGTATTTAGGTTGCATTCAAACGTAGTATTTTTTAATTCTTTTTTTTTAAATAATATAAAAATAAAAACTATTTACTGCCAACCGCCCTTTCGCGTATTATCGGCAGATATGCACACTGTCGAGTCCGTTTCCTAGAAAGAACAAGTACTTGGTGTCTATAGAGGGGATAATGAAACGCTCCCCGAGTAGGAATCGTACTTCATAATAATACAGTTTATGCATAGCATCAATAAAAATATGATTTCTTGTAAATTTTAGAAATTCAATTTTTTAAATTTTACAAATCTGTTGCTTAAACTTAAAGATGCTTAAGATGAACTTTAACTCAAATCGCCGGATAAAATACATTGTTTAAGTTGTAATTATGCATTAAAATGGTAGAATCTAGTTTCAAAGTTTCAACCAAAAATAAATAGTCAACATTTTTGTCTGAAACTTTCAACAGTCGCCGTGGTGTAGTGGATGAGGTAGGTTCGATTCCAAGTCGGGGAACGTTTCATTAACTTCTCTATAAACTTCAAGTAATGGTTCTTTCTAGGAAAATTACTCTAAAATGTCCATAACTGCCGTTAATACTCGAAAGAGTATATTACGGGCAAAAGCCCGCGAAGCGGGCGTTGACCGTTCATACATATGGGAATTTAGACATAAAATTACATAGGAATACCACATATGGATACGTCTCAAAAAAATTTGCCACGCGACATATATTTTCGCGATGCTATTTATGACCTCGAACAAATCAAAAACACTTTGACATATGCTAAATCACATGTAAATACATACCTCAGGAAAAGTTATATCAATGACATCATAATTGTGTAGCGAATCGCACTAAATATTCTCGCATTATTTGTTTTTCTTCGCAACCGTTCCAGAATTTAGTCATTACTAAATCATCTCCCCTGAATGCTCTTCTTCAGTGGGTATAAGCCGAAGACTGGTTCACTACATATAGTGACAGTCTTTACCAAACACAATTTAGGTGAACATAACCCGTCTTTAATATATTGCCGAATCTCAGATTTCTGACGAATTTATTTGCTTTGATCTTTTCGATATCTTATTGTTATTATTATCCTGACAAATTACAAACGCTTGTTAAAAAATTATTTGTTTTAAACATTATAGTTGGCATCTCTATTCTTCCAGTATTCTCGCGGTATTTCAATAACGACACCCTACTGTTTATTTGTCAGAATATGTGACGCATTTTCCATTCGCTCTCAGAAAGCATTCTATACATAGACGGTGACGTCACTTCGTTATTGTCAGTAAGACCGGTGTGTACACAATGTCTCAGAAAGAAGTTTTACGTGTGATCATGAGCAATATTCTGGCAAGTTGTCGTTGTTATCCACCAGAAACACATTTATTCACAAAATTTAAAGATATTCCGATCTAACTTTTTAGTCTTTTAGCTTTAATTTTTAACGTATTTACACCTCGTCTGCTCGCACTTTACCGATATCCCCGAAAGGTTACATATCACTATAATAAGTTTAGGCCTAAAACCACAAAATCCGATACCGTTGGATTTTCGTACAACAATCTTACGTAAAAAATCTCCCAGATTCGAAATCAACAAAAAACAAGACATTTATAAATTGTCTGCATTATTGATCAAATTTTAAGATATTTGTTGGTATTCCGTTTTTAGAAGATGTTCTGTGAAGACAAGAGCTGGGCATCATACAAGCCATTCTATCCAGCAAAACTGACAGTTTTGGTTTACAGAAATCAACAAAGGAGGGATTCCTGAACTATTAAATTTCCAAGCTATACACACAGTTATTATCTGTGGTGATCTTTATTGGTTCTGTTTGTTTACTTGGATGGAACATGTGTGAACCTATATAGAACTTTGAAAAGTCTATATATGTCTATCTATAAACAAAAATCAGCTATTGTATAATAAGATCAGATGTGCAAACAATGTCAAAGGGTTGTTAAATTAACAATTTGAAGGCAATTATGCTGAAAAAATATGAGAGTTCCCATGCAAATTTTGTCTGTATATCAACAAGTGTCTGCCGATAATTGTCAAACTAGTAATACAAAACTTACCACAAGTATGTAAAAGCACTAAGTACCTGTGATCTTTTTTAGTAAGATAGTGTAATTCTAAACAGTAGCAAATAGCTTGTTTAGTAAATGCATAATGCAATTAATATGATTTCCGTTCTATTGTGTAATTAATAGGTTGTTACTTGTTAATCCATGATGTATGTTTTATGGCTAGTACAAAACCAGCAATGTTAATTTAGTAAAAGGTAATACAATAACACCACTTTGTAATTTCATATAGTAAATATTCTTGAAATGTAGGTTGATGACAGTGTTTTAGTTTTACTTATTTTGTAACTATTATTTTATGTGCAAATAAATGATGTGAAGTGTTTTGTATCTCCACACAATACCACATACCTTTTTATATATGTACTGTGTTATGTGTTATTTAAATGTTTAAATAAAAAAATATGGATGATATAACATGATGCATTCTAATATTTGCATTCAAATTGTAACTATAGAGCTAAGTGTATGCAGTTTAGACTGTGATTTTAGAATTGCTACAAAATGGCTAGTTTTTTAGTGGCGACAAAATTTAAATTATTCAACAATAGTTTGGGAAAGAAAATTAGAAACCTGCAAGATACCTGTATTTATTAAATATTTTAATTGCGAATCAAGTATGTTGTTATGCTGTTACACATAATTATACATTGATAATAAATAAGAAGACAATTAGTGGTGTTAACATCACATGATTTTGATTATGTTAAATCAGTGTACTGTATGCTAAATGCAACTGCTTTAGCAAGCTGTCAAGTTGAATTGAGACATTTGATGAAACAAACTGTTTCCTGGGTAGGACCAGTACTTAGTGTCTATATGACATACCATGACGTCGAAAGAGTACAAGACCTGCTAAGTAGAACGAGAAATGTTTAACGTACATTTCCACCAACCCTTGAGTGTTAGCCAATCAGAAGACACCTTACGTCTGTTGCTTTAAGAGATTTTTGACATTGAACATTATTATTATTATTATTTATACCGAATTATGCGACTATCGACCGCTTACTCATAGATATTGTGCGTATTTATTAAACATTATTATTATTATAATTTATACCAAATTATGCGACTATCGACCGCTAACTCATAGATATTGTGCGTATTTATTGACCTGGCGTGGCGGAATTAACCTCTGACTTATGCTAGTTATGGTAATCACAAAATACGACCAACGGGGAGTTTTTAATACATTATTTATCCCATTAATGCTTGGTAACTGGTTACCGTTGGGAATTTCCTACACAGTAATGCGCTGGACGGTCGTGATACTCCGCCCCGCATGATCATTTCATACACACAATATGCTTAATAATTTTAATTTTAAAAAGGTAACAATTGAATCTTCTTCAAATTTGTATATAATCTATTTTAATGCATTAAATACTTGAAACTTCTGTGTTGTTTTTTTTTTGCCATTCTGATATTTTTATTCATTTTGTCCTCAACTAAAAAAGAGATTTTAAACATTAATTATGAATAAATCTGAAGGAAAAGCGGCTCAAGAGACTAGTGTTTTGATTGGCTGTTCAGAAAATGTGTACGTAGAAGTACAAACATGTATGTCGAAGTAAAAATTGTACTTTGACGTACAAATATATACTTCGAAGTGTATTTTAAATTCATGTCGACGTACAATTATTGTACTTCGACGTACATTTCTCTTTTTAACGTGTAGGTCTTCTTGACTTTCAACCCAAATGGTACGCCATAGTATGTCTTTAGGGTTATCTAAAGAATGCCCCCACTTAAAGGATCAATACAGAGACCTCCCAGTGACTAAGCCAGTTAGCAGACACCCCTTCCACTATACCACAGACACCGAACCAGCTATAAATTCCTGTGGCTAGAAAACAAAAAATATATAAGATGCTAGATCTTTAAGCTTGGAACATGTAACTCGTTTTAAGATTGATTTTTTTGGATGCATTACTCAATTATTGCAACAATTATCATATTTTAAACACAATCATGTCCATATATTTATTAAAAATACATGGTTATCAAAAAAAACTTTAAAAGCTTTTGCCCGTAAATTAGGTAGCACCTATAATCATATTATTATATTTTTTGTATTATTTTAAATAGAATTCAAAAATACTGCGTTTTAATGCGACCTAAATACAACGTTGCAGCGACGTTTGGAAAAAAACGTTGCAGCAACGTTTGGAAAAAACGTCGGGAAAACTTTCATATACACCATTGGTACAACCAAACTGCAACGTTTGACTGCAACCTAAATACAACGTTGCAGCAACGTTTGGGTGCCCACTGGGTATTTACTGCACCGTTCTTTTTTTAATTGCACTCCTCTTTTATTTAATTTTACACTCCTCTTTTTCTATCTCGTGGCAACGACATAGCTAACTCGTGGCCACGAGTTAGTAAGTCGTGGCCTCAAGTTACAAAGTCGAGACCACGAGATAGAATAAAAGAGGAATGCAATTCAACCTATTTATGCATAGCGTCTAGAAAAACGGCCTTGGCAAACAGCGTAGACCCAAATGATAAGCCGAATGATGCGGCGTCTCATCAGGGTCTGCGCTGTTTGCTTTAAGGAATTTCTGTAAGAAATCTTCTAAATATAGAAATAAATATACTAGACATCCCTAATTTTGGAAATAAATTGATCCAATTTAGAAGGATGGGAGAGTCCACTAGGCATAAATGGGTTAAAAAAAGAGGAGTGAACGTCACCTCTATTCCCGTAAATAAGCCTGTGTTCTTCGCGAAAAATAAGATGTGTACCTGCATACATGTACACGGTTATTCAGCACGCGAAGTGAAATTTTGTCACCGATTGCAGACGTATTAAATGATTAATTATTAAATCTTAAGATATCGGTACAAACTGCAAGTAAAACGTCTTTTATGCACTAAAGAGTTTTGCAATTGTATTTCAATAACTTGAGATATTGGCAAAACAAGTTTGTAACGACGTGTTTATATTCTATCCAGCCCGTGTGTAAACACCTGAAACCCCCGTTGATTCTGTGCCTTGTTTTCAGTATAGGTCTACATCGTTAGTGTTATTGATTGTTTGCATTTAAAGGGATCTTTTCACGCTTTGGTAAATTGACAAAATTGAAAAAAGTTGTTTCAGATTCGCAAATTTTCGTTTTAGATATGATATTTGTGAGGAAACAGTAATACTGAACATTTACCATGTTCTAATATAGCCATTATATGCATCTTTTGACGATTATAAAACCTAAAAATTATAAAGCGTTGCAACGCGAAACGATTGAATAATTTGGAGAGTTCTGTTTTTGTCGTTAAATTTTGTGAAACTACGAAGATTGCTTACATAGGGTATAAAATACGTTAAGTATGTGGATTCGGCGGAATGGCTCAGTAGGCTAAAGCGTTTTTACTTCAGGACTCTGGCAGGACTCCAGGGGTGACTGGTTCGAAACCTGCTCCGGGCAATGTTCTTTTTTACTTTTTAAATTTTATTCTTGATTTTTTACTGGAGCTTTAACGATCCAATGTTTACATTTATCAATATAAAGCATTTAATGAATAAGTTAAAAAATGCCAAAATCTGTGAAAAGGCCCCTTTAAAGGGATCTTTTCACGTTTTGGTAAATTGACAAAATTGAAAAAGTTGTTTCAGATTCGCAAATTTTCGTTTTAGTTATGATATAAGTGAAGAATCAGTATTACTGAACATTTACCATGGTCTAATTTAGCCATTATATGCATCTTTTGACGATTTAAAAACCTAAAAATTATTAAGCGTTGCAACGCGAAACGATTGAATAATTTGGAGAGTTCTGTTGTTGTCATTTAATTTTGTGAAACTACGAAGATTGCTTATATAAAGTATAAAATACTTCTTTCTTACATACTTGACAGGATGGCCGAGCAGTCTAATTGGATTTTACTCCAGGACTCCGGGGGTCACTGGTTCGAGCCCTGATACGGTATACTTTTTTTACTTTTTAAAATTTTATTCTTGATTTTTTACTTGAGCTTTTTATATCGAATGTTTACATTTATCAATATAAAGCATTTAATGACAAACATCAAAACATGCCAAAATCTGTAAAAAGGCCCCTTTAAACTGCGGAAAAAGTAAACAGTTAGGATTACATGATATGTAAACATGTTCCTTTAACATAAACTTCTTCTAATTCAATCACCTCTAAGCATATCCTCGTTAAATAATACTTTTTAAGGCGTAAATAGAGACATTCCATTGAAAACTTCAACAAAAGACATAGACGGTGTGGTGTGCACTTAAAATAATAATGGTTACCTATCTAGTTCATTGAAACTGTCAATTATTAAGAGGAACATGTACGTATCATTCAACAAAAAGCATAACCCTAGTACATATAATCGGTTTTATAAAATCTACATTGAACGCATATCCTGTTCGGGTGTTTTGTGATACGTTGATGATATCAGCGACTTCACCGTTTCCTCCCATTACATTAAAGCAGGACTCTGATGGCTCGTCAGACCGAGAGGATGACAATGGAAAGGTTGCCCTTGATTTTAACCCATTTATGCCTAGCGTCTAGACAAAAGGCCTTGGCAAACACAGTAGACCCAGATGAGACCCCGCATGATGCGGCGTCTCATCAGGGTCTGCGATGTTTGTTTAAATAAATTTCTGTAAGAAATATTCAAAATATAGAAATAAATATACTAGACACCCCTAATTTTGGAAATAAATTGATCCAATATAGAAGGATGGGAGAGTCCACTAGGCATAAAACTAGATTGTGCGAACAGTGAATGACAGCCATTTAGATTGAGATATGCGAAAATACGTAAAAGCTTTAATCAACACTTACTTACTATTTTATAAACCCCAAGATTTTCCACCATTATTCAAATACAGGTCATACACTCAACAAGAGGAACTAATGACACTGGGTAGCTCACGTGAGACATTTAAACAAAACTCTTGTGTGCATGCTATATGATGTGTGTTTAATAACTGTGTTTTTTTTATATCTAGATTTAACTCTGTATCACACATTTTTTATATGGTAAAGGACTGTACTAAACAAATAAAGTTTTCACTATATACGTCGAAAAACACAGGCAATCCCTTGAGTGAGGCATTGGCCCCACTCAAGGGATAAGTCCAGGTTCGTGATTAAAAAACTCAGTAGAGGACCACCATAAGATGTCGCACACCAAATATTAAATCCAGGATTGCTGCGCTTTAACACATTTATGCCTAGCGTCTAGAAAAAAGGCCTTGGCAAACAGCGTAGACCCAGGCGAGACGCCGGAGATGCGGCGTCTCGTCAGGGTCTGCGCTGTTTGCTTAAAGGAATTTTCTGTAAGAAATATTCTATATATAGAAATAAATATACTAGACATCCCTAATTTTGGCAATAAATTGATCCAATTTAGAAGGATGGGAGAGTCCACTAGGCATAAATGGGATAAGACAGAAGACATTTGAAGTTATAAACTATACACCGGTAAGTCTTAATAAATCATTTGACTCTTCGGGTATGGCCAGTTTTGACCTAAGAGGCAAGATTTGAACTAGCTTAGAAGAATACAACTATCAGATGTACCGGTAATCAGTGCCGGATTAGCACCATGGAGGCCTATAGGCAGTGAAACCTTTGAGACCAACGTCCCAGATCCCTAGTCGGCCTGGGGCCTAATAGAACGCCAGTGCCCAGTCGAATTGACTCGTGTAAAACAGCGAAACAAATCGGTTTTGCGAATAATAAAGGATTGCCACTTGGTAAGCAAAAGGCAAGCCTGAAATCGGAATATAACATTGTTATAAATTACTTTGCTGTGTCAAGTAATAAGATTAAGTTGAGTAAGTAAATAAACTGTATGTCGTTACGGTCTCATGGGACCCCTAAAAGTCGCGGGACCCATGTGCAGTTGCCTAATCTCCCTAATGGATAATCAGGGACTGGATGTGATATGCCAAATAACATACATCTGAGGCTTGCAGATTCAGAGGTTTTAATCGTTTTCTCTACATTCATATAAAACAAGCAACCCTTAAGGCGAGATAAATTTTGAACCCAGGAAGCATGATAAAATAGGGGCACATCATACAATGTTACATACTTAAAACTCCTGATCCTTGTGATTTAAGAAAATAAGTTATTTGACATAAAAGTCTATATAAATCTTGTGATCTCTGGACATTGTCAGTTTTGACCTCAGGGCTATGATCTCAACAAAATATAAATCCTCTCGACCTTGCGGTTTCAGATAAGATGTTTTAATTGCGTTTTAACTATGTAAAAATAAGAAAATCAAGAAACCCACATGTGTGTGTGTGTGGGGGGGGGGTATGACCCTAGGAGCATAATTTTAACAAATTTGGCAAAGGTTCGCCATACGATGTAACAAAACAAATATAAAACCACTGAACCTTGCTGTTTAAGAGATTAAAAAAAAAGTTGTTTACAATACAAGTCCATATAAATTATGTGAACCTGGCAGTGGCCAGTTTGACCCCAGTGGCATGATATCAACAAACGTGGTACAGAACCGCCAGGCGATGACAAATACGAAACCGCTATACGTTGTGCTTACAGAGAAGATTTAAAAAAGATTTCGCTATGTACATTTAAAGGAAAACAAATAACCCCAAAGTTGACCTCTTAAGATAGGATTTGAAAAAAAAAGCTTAGAACAGGACAATTACACGATTTTACACACACATTATTTTTCATATGACCCTCTGGGTTTCAGAGATTTTTTTTTTTTAGTTTTCTTGTTTAATCAAGTTTAAGCTCATGTGATTTATTAATGCATATGCAACAGACCGGAACGATCTCAAGAACGTTCAAGCAGGATTTAAACCATTTATGCCTAGCGTCTAGAAAAATGCCTTGGCAAACAGCGTAGACCCAGATGAGACGCCGCATGATGCGGCGTCTCATCTGGGTCTGCGCTGTTTGCTTAAAGGAATTTCTGTGATAAATATTCTAAAAATAGATAACATATACTACACATCCCTAATTTGTTAAATAAATTAAGGTTAACTAAGGATCATTCACGTGAAGTTTCGTTAAAATCTGCTCAGTGGTTCAGGAAAAGTCAATAAAATAACAAAGTTTACGGACGCACGAACGTACTAACGGACGACAAAGTATTTTAAAAGCTCACCATGAGCAATATGTTCTCCGATGAGCAAAAACGAAACCATACAATCAAATACGTCACGCAACTCGAGAAGAGAAGTATGTTTTGTTAGTAATTAGTAAATACATTGTTTAAGATGTGCAGTTGCAATATCAGTTGCAATTATGTATTCCCTTCATAACTAACCATGTTAACCAGTTCATAACACTATCGTCCAATTTCTATCTTCTACCATTACTTATAAATTGTATAATTCATAGATCACATCATTTGACGTGTGTATATGTACTAGTCGAGTCTTTGAAGGAGGTGCTCTTTATCATGTCAATAATGAAAACATCAAATCAAATAACATATGTAACATCAATACTTATATAATATGAAAAGTAATACTGCACATAATGCAATATGGGAGTAATTGTTTATGATAAGAACATAGCCCTAAATAAAAGCTCTAATGCTTACAATGTGTTAAATATAAAATGTCACGCGACATACTGTATTGATTTCGAGAGTTAAGTGTAAAACTGCTACGCTTTCTGTATAGAAGATAAAATTATATCGCGCTAAAAACACAGATTACATTTTTGCAAAACGCATTGTTGTGCATTATCTCTTGCAGATCGAGAATTTTGTTTAAAACGCTATATACTCAGGCTGCATGATCACGTGACTTTGTGGAGTTCACCATAACACGTTAATGGATGTAAACAACCCGGTGTGTTTTTTTTCGGCGTAAGCTGAATAAGCCAGCTTTTCACCCTGACTTGACCTTTGTAAGTGTCCAATAATACTCAAATAAAATTTCCCGCGGCTAGGTACGAATGAATACACTTCATTTATTCCATTGGCTGATTTGAGTATAACACCAGAACATTGGAAACATATCCGCGTCTTTGTAACACTGTTTTACGGCATGAAACAATTTTATCTCTAATGAAAAGGCCCAATAGATAGAACAGTTTTACAATCAATTTTCGACATAAATACAGTTTGTGCGTTCACCTTTTATTTTCAGAGAATTACCAGCGCAAAAGCGTTTAACTAAAGGCTATGTTGTCATATTTAGTACTTACTTGCATTGCATTTCAACCCGCGAGGTTTCAGGTCAATACGCGGTCATTTTGTGAAAGTCAGAGTTTATATACAGTTCATCACCGGAGTTCGCAAAAGGGGTTGCGATCATTGTGTCTTACTGACAATAACGTAGTGACTGTAATGCATTGCATTCCAATCCGCAAGGTATCAAGGTCAGTTTGCGGTCAGTTGCAGAAATCTTTATATAAACGCCGTCTCGTAAACTTTGTGCACTTGAAGTCTGTTTTGATCAGAAAGATACTAAATAAAGATATTCGGCGATATTATTGTAGTATGTCAATCATCGATTTTTAATATGGTTTCAAAATTTGCATGATAAGGACCAATTTTGATAAAATTAATTAGAAATATTTATCCATTTAGACCAGTTTATTAAGCATGACCACAATAATTCGCTATACTATAATTATGCAATTAAATAAGATTCGAGTATTGCCGACTGACCTATATGCACTCGTTTATTTTCATGTTTCTTGTGTTTTTCTATTCTGTAAATATAGATATCTGAGTAATAATATCACATAAAGCAAAATAAGCCACGAAATCTGGCGCAACACCCCGTAATTGATTTGCTTATGATGTAGCTAACAACTGCGCAGAAAAAAGGCATCCGCTACTTTTTATCTCATAGAGATAACTTTTGATCGTTCATAAACATCGACCACAATCAACGCCGTATATCTTTTTTAAAGATATTTCTTGTTTCAAATAACTTTTAAAAACATTTTTTGTTAAGAATTGCAACTAGTGCATAAAAGACAGATTTTATGCTGCTTATGACAATGTGAAATACATAAAATTACTTTCTTTAATAAACCTGTGTTCTTTTTCAAAAGGTCCTTGTGTACTTTACGACTTTACGGATATGCTTGACGCAACTGGAAATTTTGTCACCGATATCAGACGTATTCAAGGATTTATTCTTATACCTTAAGATATCGGCACAAACTGCAAAAAAAACCTGTCTTTTATGCACTAAACATGTTTGCTAATGTATTTCAATAACTTGAGATATTTGCAAAAATACAGTTCTTAACGGTGTGTCTAATTCTGTCCAGCCCGTGTGTAAACCCCTGAAAACCCCGTTGATTCTGCGATCGATACTGCTCATCATAGACAGTAAATTTTATCAAATGTACATGTAAATCAGACAGCTTTTTATAGATTGCACGTCTGTTTATTTCACGCAGATTCATTATTTCCACAAATACGAAAAATATATTTTTATTCGTTCGGGCCTACTTCTAATTTTCGCAAACATTTATCGTAAAATTATAAAGGTCGAGTAGGATCAAAACCTAGGTTAGGCATTAATGCCGAAAAATGAGATCTCCTCGAGAACTTGTCCACCGTAAATTGAGCGTTTTCATTTACCGGCTACACACCATTCTTTTCAGAATCGTTCGGAATTCTCTGCTGACAAAACTGTACACAACTGGCGAAATCACCGAGTTCAGAAAGTACGAACGCAGAAATACGTGGTACAGTATAAGACCGGATCTGCCGAGATTCGAATAGAACATTGGATCGACATATCTCAGAGACACTATCACGAGATATGGAAGGAACGATAAGATGAACCCCACGGTGATCAGTAGCATAGCGATTGTATGACTGTGGGAGGCCCGTTTGTTGAATCCGGACACCTGCCGTCCCAGCCGCTCGCATCGTTTGGGCATCATGGAGTCAGAGCGCGACTTTTTCATAGCTATGGCGACAGTGACGTCATTAGTGACGTCTGTGTCATTAGTGACGTCTGTCACACAGCTGTCGCTGCTAGATTCCTCGTTTGTTGATGATATAGTACTTATAGTCCTCAGGGAAGTGATCCGTTGAAAGGTAATACTTTTAAGAACGCTTTTTAGAGAAAAGCGAGAAGTTTTCCCAAAGCTATTACCATTCCTTATTTGGCAGAGTTTTTTCAGTACCAGACTGTATAGAATGATTAATATTATAAACACTGTTACCATCAATGAAAACAGAATGACGTTGAATATCTTTGGCCACTTAGGATTTCTCATGAAATCCTCTGATAAAAAACACGTTTTACCGGTTATGTTAATGCCATTTATGTTCTCTGTAACAGTGGCTGTTCCATAAAACAGGCATCCTGGCCACGAAGTCGCTACGCCAACCAGAAATGAGATTAAACATGACCAGCGAACATACCGCATTGTCAGCACGTTCCTTTTTAAGGGTTTGTACACCAACAACATTCTGTCGATCGCTATGGCAACAACGAGACTTCCGCAGACGTTGTTGATAATAAAGGTCAACCCTCGAGTTACCTTGCACAACCAATGGACATCGAATGTGAGGGGATTATACAGAATATACGCCTCAACCGGCATATTAAACAAACTGTTAAGTAGATTTAAACTCGCCAGGGCTATAATAAATCCTCGAGTTTTTGTGTTCTTCCATTTTGAAATATAGATGTACAGCACTACGGAGTTTCCGACCACTCCAAGAGCACAGAAGACGATAACCAGGGCAAAGGGCCATGCATAGATTTCCAACAGCTCCCCATGAAAATCCGCGGCTGACACCGGTTTATTTCCTGTTCCGTTACTTTCCGAATCCATGGCTAAGCATTTATTTGTTGCGATATAAATAAAATATTGACTGTGTCAGTTATTTTTCAAACATTACCCAAACTTTATTTTATATTCCGTTACTATCCGAATCCATGGGTGAGCAGTTATTTGTTGCAATTCAATTAAAATATTACTTCGTTCTAGTATTTCCCAAACATGTCCCCAGGATACAGCCTTTTCAAATGCTTTTGTTGAGTTGTGTAATTATTGTCATCCACTCGCTGAGGTAAAGTGGATTTCGGACCTGCTTAGAGAATCGGGATAGGCAAGGTGGCGTTTCGACGATTATTTTTTGTTCCTTAGCAACAATGCGACTTCTTCGTGATTTCGCTGATTCTGACATGGACTCATTGTTATCGCTTGATCTGTAAATGAAAATAATTATGATGCGTGGACAAACGTGATTATAACCAACACACAAATAGAATATATTTAGGAAAGGAAACTTCAAAAACAACATAATTATAAATACATACATTTTCCGCGTATATGTATTCTTAAAACAGTATTTTACTTAGTTGTGGTTTAACCGTCTTAAGTAATAAGACTTAAAAATACATTTTTATGTAAGAATACATCTCCAACTGTATTAAATGATGTTAAAATGACATTGACCTTACGATCTACAAAGAGCTTATTATAAATCAAAATTAAATAAATACAAATTACAATGTTCCATTTTTTAAGAAAACAACACAATTACCAAACCCATACCAACTTTGAACTAGCTACACTATCATTACACAAACGAAAGCGACTGAAAACAAACCTTCGCTACCTAGTGAATGAAATGCAACATATTAGTTCACATTAGGGATCTTTTCACGCTTTGGTAAATTGACAAAATTGAAAAAAGTTGTTTCAGATTCGTAAGTTTTCGTTTTAGTTATGATATTTGTGAGGAAACAGTAATACTGAACATTAACCATGCTCTAATATAGCCATTATATGCATCTTTTGACGATTTTAAAACCTAAAAATTATAAAGCGTTGCAACGCGAAACGATTGAATAATTTGGAGAGTTCTGTTTTTGTCGTTAAATTTTGTGAAACTACGAAGATTGCTTATATAAGGTATAAAATACGTCAAAAATGTGTACTCGGCGGAATAGCTCAGTAGGCTAAAGCGTTTTTACTTCAGGACTCTGGCAGGACTCCAGGGGTCACTGGTTCGAAACCTGCTCCGGGCCATGTTCTTTTCCTTTTTTAATTTTTTTTCTTGATTTTTTACTGGAGCTTTTATGATCCAATGTTTACATTTATCAATATAAAGCATTTAATGAATAAGTTTAAAAAATGCCAAAATCTGTGAAAAGGCCCCTTTAACATTAAATAAAATTAACTTAATATTTATTTTTTTATTGATGGATGGTGGACATTTAAAATGTGTGTCAGATAACAAAATAAATACGGAAAAAAAATCTTCGGGCATACACCCGAGTGATAAGAAGATCTACGTAATCTTTAAATCAACGCAACAGTGCACACATATCCGCCAAAATAATCTTGAAATCCGAGATTTCCGAAAATGATTATTCAATGCAGTAAATGTGCAGCTCACAGCTTGTGTATTAAAACAATGAGTATGGCCACAATGATATTAACGAAGCCACTATTCAAGTACGTAAGTGCGCCGAACCAATAAAGATGTTCTACCAATATCACCATGCATAAAGTTAGCACATGTTTGTCTTCTAACTGCTTGAAATTATTTACAAAATTTATATTGTATTCGTTCTACTTATTCTGAGTGCCCTTATTTCTGAAACATAGCTTAAGACTAATTTATATGTAGCACTTTTGTCACAGTGGACACGTGTTAAAACGTGCTTAATGTGGCATCATTATAATACATATGTATATAAATGTATAAAAATATATAATAAACCATACAAAACGTAAGTATAACTATATAACTATAAACCACTTCAAGTACATTAAACTTATTTTTTACTTTAAAATGGGCCTTTTCACGTTTTGGTAAATTGAAGAAATTTAAAAAAATGTTTCATATTCGCAAATTTCAGTTGTAGTTTTGATATTTGCACACACAAAAAACAGTAATACTTAACATTTACACTGCTCTGAAATATCCATAATATGCATCTTTTGACGATTTGAAAATCTGAAAATTATGAAACGTTTCAACGCGAAACGATTGAATAATTTGGAGATTTCTGTTGTCGTTATATTTTGTGATACTACGAGGATTGCTTTTATAAAGGAAACAAACATCACTTGTTGTTCGAGCACGGATGGCCGAGTGGTCTAAGCGAAAGACTTTTACTCCAGGGGTCAGTGGTTCGAGCCCAGTTAAGGTGTCCTTTCTTTAATATTATTCATTTTTTTCTGGAGCTTTTTAGATCCAATGTTAACATTTATCAATATAAAGCATTTAATGACAAACTTCAATACATGACAAAATCTGTGAAAAGATCCCTTTAAAACACATCAAACATACAACCTTTACAGTCACCAACAAATCTTACCTGAATGGTACAAACAGCTATTAAATCCATTCAACCAAATACTGAAATCGTCGACTGCTTTGACAAAACCAATCACACTTCCTATCCCACCACGATAAACGTGTTATTTTCGTCCTTAATTTTGTATTACCTTAAACTTTTAAAACCTCTTTCCTTTATTGTAATTTCCGCTCACAAAGCAACGCGTTTCTGCTTAACAGTCAGTCAGCTTTTACCACTAAAATAAACATATTAAAATCAGAAAAATAAACAGTCAAGAAAGTTGCGTTGACAACTTCACGGATGAAAAAACATTTATTGTGGAGAGGTATGATTGCAAGACAGTGTTTAAAAAATAAAGATATCAGCTGTATTGTACGGAAGACCGGTGGGGATATCGTTTTATCTCATTACTACAGCCAAATCGATCGGATAAAACACGTTTGCTTTACAAGATAGCTGTTTAAATATAAGTATGTATTCAATCGATATTTTAGAATTGATAGTATTTCAATGGAAATTCGTTCAAAATCTAATGAATAAAAACCCATGGTTGAACCGTGAGTTTGCTTTTGTTTGTTTTCTTTAAAATGTACATAATGAAAACTAAAAGAAATTTTCTCTGAAACCGCAACGCTGGGCGGTTTCGTAAATGGCAAATTACATCACATGGCGGTTTTCTACCATGTTTGTTAAAATCACATCCCTGTGGACAAAACTGACCACAATCAGGGTCGCAATATTTATATAGACTTATATTGTAAATGACTTTAAAAACTCTTCTCTGAAACTGCACGGGTCAGAAGTTTAATATTTGGTCTGTATGGCGGTCCTTAACAAAGTAAATTCCAATAATGCCCATAGGGTAAAAAAAAGCCGTGCACATTGGGTTACTTGTTTTAAAAATATTTATATATTAAAATCTTAAAAAAAATAATACTTACTTAGTTGCTTACTGGTATTCGTTTATATAGAAAACGTTAATAGTCTTCTTATCTGAAACCGCAAGGCACTGAGGTTGGTAATTTGGCATGTCACATATTGTAGTGGGCGCCTGTTTTTTTTCAAATCATATCCCTGAGGTCAAAACTAGTAACGCCCCATATATCATAAATGATTTACACTTTTTATTGCATAAGTCTTTACTATCATGCATATCTTGATCATCGTCATCATTATCAGCAGCAGCTGCAGTGAAAGTGACAGAAGAAACAGTAGCATCTTTATATACGTTAACATTATTATTATTATCATTATCATCAAGAGCAGCTCTAGCATCAATATTAATTAACATAATAATCAGCACAACTACTTCGTTATCATTCAAAAACGTTTTCGAATATACCATTTAACGCGATGACTGTTGCATTTAAACTTGATTGTATAATTAACTTCCTACTTCGATTGAATAACCAACACATCCGTGTGCATCGTGTTTTTTTCAACCGGCGTAGAACCGTTTTTTTTGTAATTAGATTATCTGTTCGAATGGCAATTAAAATGCGCTGTGGTTTAGAAAACCGGGTAAGCATGTAAGGATATATTCATTAAATTTGAGAATACGAAAATACGGAATACCGTTCGGGCCATCGTGGTCACACATTAAAATCCATAGGGCGACAATGCGATAATACGATGGCGACAATGCGATAGTACGATGGCGACAATGCGATAGTACGATGGCGACAACGCAATAGTACGATGGCGACAATGCGATAGTCATCGTACTGTCGTCATCGTATTATCGCATTGTCGTCATCGTACTATCGCACTGTCGCCATCGTATTGTCGTACTGTCGCATTGTCGTCATCGTACTGTCTCATTGTCGCCATCGTACTATCGCACTGTCGCCATCGTATTGTCGCACTGTCGTCATCGTATTATCGCACTATGGCATTGTCGCCATCGTACTATCGCATTGTCGACTATCGCTTTCCGGTACACAAACGATTCTTATTGCAGAAACAAAATAGATGACTTTATAAAGATGTACTTTAAAAGAGGTTACAGCTATAATGAAATCAAATTCTTATTACGTTATAGAATAGGTATTGATGTAATGTATGCCGAACTGTAAAGTATTTAAAAAAAAGTGGCTCCATCTAGGAAAAAATACGATGAGCGCATGTGTACCGGAAGGCGATAGACGACAATGCGACAGTACAATGACGACAGGGCGACAATACGATGGGGACAGTACGATAGTACAATGGCGACAATGCGATAATACGATGACGACAGTACTATAACGCGATAGTACGATGGCGACAATGCGATGATACGATGGCGACAGTACGATATGACTATCGCAATGTCGCAATCGTACTATCGCGTTGTCGTACTGTCTGTAATAACTCTGACCTCGTTGGTGGGTAACTCACAACTGACTTGATTCATATATTCACACAGATATAAACCTCAATACAAATAACTCATGACTGCATGCTTTAACAAGACAATACGAGTTGTGTCCCTTACATCACAATACATGACACTGTCGTCATCGTATTATCGGATTGTCGCCATCGTACTATCGCACAGTCGCCATCGTGTTGTCGCAATGTCGCATTGTCGTCATCGTACTGTCGCATTGTCGCATCGCCGCCATCGTACTATCGAAATGTCGCCATCGTACTATCGCATTGTCGCCATCGTACTATCGCATTGTCGCCATCGTACTATCGCATTGTCGCCCTCTGGATTTTAATGTGTAACCACGATGGCCTAACGGTATTCCGTACGAAAACGAATAAACTGTTATTATTATTTGGGCAAATAAAACTGCAGAATGCAAAATTTATTTTAGTTGCCAACTGCGCGAAACGGTCAAAAATAACAAATATCTCGAATTATATTTCTCCTTACCTGGGATTGTCCTAAAATGTAAAACTTACTAATCGACCTTGTAAATAAGTAACTGTTTCATTTATTCACTCAAATAAATAATCTTAATTTTGCAATCTGAGTATTTTACCAAACTGCAGTACCCATTTAAACATATAACTGTGTTGAATTAGGATATGCGAACCTAGACATGATTAACATTTTTTTTTAGATAGTAACCAAAAAATTAAACAGCATCCACACCTCAATACAGCTATGCACATATTGGGCCATATAAAAAGAATGCCACACTTCTGGAACAAAATTATCACAAGATTTGCTGTAAAAGCAACTTTAAGTTTATGTCTCACTTGAGTTGATTTTGTGTTATTCAGCATAAACCGTCCCTTTTACTCATATGAGGCTGAATATGCAGATACCTGCTAGTATAAGCATATGTGATATGATAACTTAACATCCAATTTTATATAATTACTTTAGGTATTTAGTTATATAAGATACCACAATACAATTGAACATTGATTATAACATTGGACTTTGCAAATAAATTCTCCCAACTACAACTTTTTTCATGCAATAGTTAACATGTAGAGTATACAAGAAACACATAATCTGAGAGTATATATTCATATGAGGAGGGCAGTATACAAAACTACATTCGTGATTTAGGTGTCTATTTTGGCTCGTGGTTTATTGTGACTTTTCGGGGTAACATTGCGCCGCCGCAATTACCCTCCTTCCGTCGTTCAGTTTGTTCGAACGGTCTTCCGTCCTTCCACGCGGTCCGTTGTTTGGTCCTTCTATTTCTGGGAAAATATAACTTTAACGCGAGTTTTCGCAGAGTTAACCATTTATGCCAAGCGTCTAGAAAAAATGCCTTGGCAAACAGCGTAGACCCAGATGAGACGGGCGTCTCATCTGGGTCTGCGCTTTTTGCTTAAAGGAATTTCTGTAAGAAATATTCTAAATATAGAAATAATTAAACTAGACATCCCTTATTTTTGAAATAAATTGATCCAATTTAGAAGGATGGGAGAGTCCACTAGGCATAAATGGGTTAACGCGAGTTTTTGCAGAGTTAAAGGAATGTGAAGATATCGGAAATAAGTACAGTTTTGTGTGTATTATGCTTGCCCGGTCTATGTAAAGTAACTGGCAAGCATTTAGTTACACGTGTATAAACTTCCATCACATGATGTGTGAACTTTATTTAATTGTTATCCTAACATTGTTCTTGAGCTTTAAGGGTTCTGACTGTCGCGAATTGATTAACAGCATCTTTCGTCCACTAGATCTAGTATGAGAAGATGTAGGTATTTATTAACCTTCCTCTTCTGATTGCAATCCTTTTACATGACCAATGATAAGTCACGGTGGAAGTGATTACACTGTTCCAGTAGGTGCCCCATGAGTAAAATCAATTAAAAAGTTAGACAACTTCAACAGTTCTATTAACCAAGAAATGCACAATTTATGTTTACGTTGAAGGTTTTCAATGTGATATACCTTACTATTACATATTTATATACATTCAACGTGTGTACATTTTGTTAATCCAAATAAATTAACATGTGTATACATGTACATATATAATATCAAAGGTAAACAATAATACCAGACAAAACTGATGAATAATCTCCGATGATACGCTTTATCAAGGTAGGGGGCTAAATTGTCGGAAACGAATTTCACGTACAAACCTCCTTTGTCTATATAGCAAACAAACAAAAACTCTGTGGGTTTTTTTTACTAGCCGCTGGGACTCGCATACCGGCTACTATTAAAAAGACAGTAACTCCCAGAAAAAGTAATGGAGCGGTACGATCTGAAAAGCTATACATGTCCATCAACGACAACTACTGCTACTATAACTATTACTACTACTGCTGTTTCTACTACTTCTATTACTACTACTACTGCTACTTCTACTACTACTACTACTACTACTACTACTACTACTACTACTACTACTACTACTACTACTACTACTACTACTACTACTACTACTACTACCACTACCACTACCACTACTACTACTACTACACCGCCGCCAGCATCGCTACCACCACCAAACTTATTAATATTTTAACAACATTATCAGACACACAAATATCAACGAATTAAGGAGAATACACAGGTTCTGCTAAGATGATCATTACGATAAAATCAGTTATAACATTACAATGTGCGGGAACAAAAACTGTCACATGACCACAAATGCGAACGACCACGGCTATTTTTCGGATAAAACGTCAATCGAAGGTATGTTTTCTTACGTTTTCTCCGTTTTAGCAGAACACATGTTACAATGCCTTGGTGCACCGTATTCAGTGCGAATTCTACTTTTCATTGATGTATTGCTCATATTTTTAGGTATAATACTTTTTGAGAACATTCAATGACAAATATCGAACTTGACGATGTAGACGACCACACATTTTTACTAATACCTGTGTTTGTTGTTAAAGCGATTACAAATGAAGGTTTTATTACTGTCATTATGCGTATTTATTTCAAATACGACCAAATATAAGTCTCAATATTAATATTTTATTATTTAGAACGACCGACGAGATTTGTTTTGAAATTGGCGAACGACCACACCCGAGTTATAGGCGAACGACCACACACTGTATTCTTGACACATGTATGCATGCAATAAAATGTATATTTCAGATGGATCGCTCAGACCCACATATATGCCGCTATTGTGGCAACGTACTTAAAAGCAAGTCGTCTCTGCGCCAGCATGAGATTAGTCACACAGGGACTGGGAAGGGATATACATGCTGCGATAAAGTGTTCTTCAGCAAGGCGAATCTGAACAGGCACAGGTACAATAATTGTGTTAATCATATATTGAATTATGTTTGTCAGAAAGTGTAATTAATACAAAAATATGCTGTTAATTTCTTCTTTTTAATTTCTATTTAACCCTGATGAAATTTTACAAATAAGAGGTACAAAATCGACACAGCAAAGATGGGTGCTTAACCTATCAAAACTATTGTATTTCATAACTAGTGTATCATGTCACATGCAAAAAGTCTTACTTGCTTATGTTTGTAATGGGATCAACATGGGCTTAATAAACAGCTTGAAGTACTGATAGTTTAAGGCCCAGTCTCACTAACACATTTTGCGATGCCGGTGGAGCCCCGATGCGTGATCCGGGGTCTACCGGTATGAACCGGGGCTCCACCAGGAATGTCCGGGATGAACCGGGTACAACCGGGGCTCCACCGGCAAACTATTAAAATGTTTAATACCTCCGGGATGAACCGGGAGTCACCGGGCCGTACCGGAAACAACCGGCGCGGCACCGGGAACAACCGGGGCAGCACCGTAGCTCCACCGGCACGAACCGGGGTTTATCTGAGATGCTTTTGACCCCGGCAGAACTACGGCAACGTCCCGGTCTGACGCCGGTATAGCCCCGATGAATGCCGGCAGAGTCCCGGTGTAGCTACGTTTCACCAATTAATGCCGGTAGAGCTACGGTTCGTGCCGGTGGAGCCCCGGTTGTAGCCGGTTAATCACGGCAGAGTTACGGTTATTGCCTCCAGCATGAACCGGGAGTCACCGGGACGTACCGGGAACAACCGGCGCGGCACCGGGAACAACCGGGGCAGCACCGTATCTCCACCGGCATGTCACCGGAGCTCTGCCGGGACGCCACCGGCTTTCACCGGGACGCTACCGACTACGACCGGGACTCCCCCGGCTACGACCGGAACTCACCGGGATAAACCGTAGCTCTACCGGGGCCGACCGGGACTCTGCCAGGATGTAAACCGGGTATATGTTACCGCGCTAAAAAATAACCATCGATCATCCCGGAAGTCGCCGGCCGACCGGCTCTATCAAACCGGGATTAAGCGGTGCTACACCGGCAATAGTGAGACTTGGGCTTTACACCATATGATTAATACTTATTGACCCATTATAAAATATTTTGACTAAAATAAGAAAATTGAGAAGGTTCTTATATAATTAAACGCTATTAAAATTTACTGATACTTATAATTGTAGATGCCATGTTGGCGAAGAGAAGGCATTCGTGTGTACCAAGTGCAGTAAGTCATTTCCTACAAATGCTGACCTGCAGAAGCACATGCGGCGGAAAAATGGGCAGACAATTGCGTGTGATAAATGTGGCGTACGTTTTGCTGAGAATTCCAATTTAAAGGCACACATAGATATGCACAACGAAGAACATAACTTGAAATGCTTGAAGTGTGACAAAGTATTCCGGCATCGAAGTAGCCTGTCTCGTCACATGAAAGTACACAGCAGTAATTAAGCGACGCCAAGTGTACAGTTCGCCAATCATGCATTTGTATTGTGCTGTCCGTGAAGTGATTATGTGTAGTTACATACATTTTATACATGGTCCTTTTACCCGTCCAAACACAGTTTGTGTGGTATATTGAAGTTTGTTGTGTATTAAAATGAAACTTTTTAAAGCGGGTATATACGATCTTGTCAAATATTTAGTAATAAATATAAAATGTGTAAAAAACTTATTATACATATATTTCAATATAAACTAAAATAAAAGTTAAGAAGAACATGTGTCGAAAAATGCTAAATAAGACAGATATTTAATTCTGAAATCGAAAAAGGCTGTACAGCCGAATTCGCCAGCATATATAGCATGCATGTACGATGTGAATCTAAATTTAGTTTAACGGTTCATTTGAAATTTCTGCAGCGATATCGATTCATACGACACATGAACACTTACAAAAATGACGAATGCGTCGGTTATTGTAGGAAAATAATTACGAATTATCTTCGTCACAATCGGCTCGGGGCGCTAATTTGTATTTGCTGTATTTTATGAAATTCGTCTTAAATGTATCATTTTTCTTGCATAGTGTGTGTTATTATAACATATTTGTATCAATATTTTACAATTCAGCACATATAAAAATCGTATATACCCGCTTTAAATGAGTTTTATAATATATACAATACTTCGTTTTGGTGTATGTCATGCTATTTATTGCAGAGTTGTCCCCTCTCACTTAGGTAAATTCTCTTGTTTTACCTTGTTCACGATACCTGCATCATTGTACATGCGAACTTAACAACAAACAATTATGTGCATCAAACTGAAACTTCATAGTTCTGTTGTTCATACTTTGTATAAGTACAAGACGTAATTTTTGTGGATGCAACACTATTTTATAGGGACAAATTTTCGGCTTATACAGTTTTAAAAAATATTAAAATTATTGCTTAAAACGTAGATATCTTGTTGATAGTCACTTAGTAGCATATATATTTCAATAATTATACATAGTTTTCAATGGGATATTTTAGCGACTGCGGCAACATTGTAGTAGCTTATAGTAATATAATGTACATGGCAATACCTCCAAGCCGGTAGATACCGGACTTGTAAATATACTTTGATGTGATGCAATCGGATTCCATAAGTGTGAGTTTTAATCAAACAGAGGACGTGTTGGTTAATCAATATTTTAGCTGTTATATTTTTTAACAATTCAATCAACATAGTATTGCTTTTTGTGGTATATACCTTACAATCATTGTATTTTATATATGTATTTATAGAGGGGTAACCGTCGATATGTCCATTTATTCAGAGTAATGCTCCATGAAACTAGGCGACTAAATTCGAATATCTACGTCTAAAATCTAATCTTTGTGTGTGATCAATGTGTACTCGGAACACAATTTTGGCATCAACATTGTTTTTCACCTGCTTGAAAGAAGCCATTTCGTGGGTATTTTTCATCTTCATTTACGAGTTGTTTGCTGTTTTTCTAGTGACATAGTATTTGTTATAAATTGGTGCTTGTGATAAATCATTTATAAAGACCTTGTTCTGTAGTTCATGTTTCGTTTGTAAATGTTTTTTTATGCGTTAACGATAACGATGTTGTAGATTAATTAAAATAGTTTATACAATTTGTTATGCTCATTTGAAGTATAAATGAGTCACACGATACAGAAACCTGATTAATACAGATATTATATAAACAATTCTAGTCAAAAGTTTCAACACAATTTGATTGATGGTTTGCTTTTGTATTATATTAATGCATACTTGATGTTCCATATGGCGAAGTCATTAATGTGATGATTTATGACTATTTACACTCAGTGCTATTATTTTTATGTTCTGTGATAATGTGTTCAGGAAAATATAATTATACATTTTAGACTGACAGTTTTATGTTTGCAAATATCCGCACTGTGATCTTTGTCTTTGATTATTTTTTTATAATAAATTGTTAATCAGAAAAAAATGTTTGTGGTAAATAAAATGAATGTACAGTTTTGTGATAGAAAGGATACAAATATAAATTTTCACTCGTTTCACCATTCAACACCATTGTAAATAACTGCATATTTCATAAGACTTCCACCTCATTTATGAAATTTAATATGCATATATTAACACGTATAACAAGTTAAACAATAAGTTGCGTATCCACATACGCCACTTACGCATGGGATACGTATACAATATGGAGAAACACATGCACATTCAGTTGGTAAATGTTCGCATAAGTACATATATTTACCTTTAAATGAATATGTCATTACATGTTGCTGGTATATAATCTATATTATTTACATTCGAATTCATCGTTTTGCTGTTTTAATATAGTACACAAAACACAATGAAAGTTAGATGACGTCTGTTAAGCCCATTTTAGAAGTAACCATCATTTTGGAATCATTTCTTCTAGCTTTTTCCCACCTAACACCAAGGGCGCCTTTTTGTATAGAGTTTCTGTCCATATCAACGGTCCCGCCTTTCTTCTTACTCCCTTTTCGATGATCAAAGAAATGGTCTCTGTAAGATTGAATACCATATTGAGCTTTATTATTTTAAACATCAGTTAGCGCAAATATGATGATAAAATATATTGAAACAAATTTATATGGTTCGTATTTAAGTATTTGTAACTTAAAAATATTTTTCAAACTTTAAACATTGCTAGCCTATTTCAAAGTTAAACAATGCACGTGGTTTCCAATTGATATTTGTTTTGTCATAACGATCGGAATTGAGCATATAAAGTCATATATGTACTAGCGGGATAAACAAAACGAAGTTTGTTTTCATAGCCTACAGTAAGTCCAACTAACTTACTTGATCGTAATATCAGTAACGACTGCTCTGAATCTAGAGACGCATGCCGCACAGTTCTGGTCACACTCTGATGATAAATCCTTAGACTTCTCCAGCAGATGATATTTATGCGATCGTCCCGTACGGTATATAAATGGTCTATAATAAAAAATATATTGTTATATGCATGAATATTCTATGACTATATACTAAATTATACTAAAGTATACAAAGGTTCTAAACAAAAATTTATTGAAAAACGGCGGGCCTATTATGAAGATTTTTGAACGCATAAGCTTATATTTAGGGAATCTATTTCCACCGTCCCCTTCGTTGAGCTTGAGCAAAATAAAGAATTATGTTAAGTGCTTCTTTATCAGATAAGTCAACGCTCAATGCTTTTAAAAAAGCGGATACCACTTAAGAAAAAGTCTCTTGTTGGACTTGTTGATACATTCGACATCGTACATCAAGACAAAGACGATGGACATCTCTTACCGATTGCTCTTGCTTTGTAAATGGGAGATTTGAAAGGAGTCTTAATAGGAGATTTCAACGGTGTCAGTTTGCGTTTGTTGGTTCGCGAAGGCGTCATGCATAGGTGTGCTGATTTGTTCGAGATCTTGGTGTTGATGAATTTCTTTTGTGGCAACAAAGTTTTCCGAGCGTTTACATCATCTTTCGCGACAAGTTGAAGCAGTTCTCGCGTCATGTCAGCATAACCACATTTCGATCTTCTGGATTTGACTCTATGTAAGTTAAGCTTTGTTTTTCGTCGCATCTTGTTAAAATACTGAAAAAGATCAAATTTAAAAGTTATTGTTATTGTTAGCATGTGTGTGTGTGCGCGCGCGTGTGTGTGTGTATCTGCATGTGTATGTATGTATCTGCATGTTTAAGTATGTATCTGCATGTGTATTTATATATCTGCATGTTAATGTATGTATCTGCATGTGTATGTATGCATCTGCATGTGTATGTGTGTATGTATCTGCATGTTTATGTATGTATCTGCATATTTAGGCATGTATCTGCATGTTTATGTATGTATCTGCGTGTGTATGTATATGCACGTGTATGTATGTATCTGCATGTGTATGCGTGTATCTGCATGTGTATGTATGTATCTGCATATTTATGCATGAATCTGCATGTGTATATGCATGTGTATGTATGTATCTGCATATTTAGGCATGTATCTGCATGTTTATGTATGTATCTGCGTGTGTATGTATATGCACGCGTATGTAAGTATCTGCATGTGTATGCGTGTATCTGCATGTGTATGTATGTATCTGCATGTGTATGTATGTATCTGTAAGTGTATGTATGTATCTGCATGTGTATGTATTTATCTGCATGTGTATGTATGTATCTGCATATTTATTGCTGTATCTGCATGTGTATGTATGTATCTGCATGTGTATGCATGTATCTGCATGTGTATGTATGTATCTGCATGTGTATGTATGTATCTGCATGTGTATGTATGTATCTGCATGTGTATGTATGTATCTGCATGTGTATGCATGTATCTGCATGTGTATGTATGTATCTGCATGTGTATGTATGTATCTGCATGTGTATGTATGTAGCTGCATGTGCATGTATGTATCTACATCTGTATGTATGTTTCTGCATATTTATGCATGAATCTGCATGTGTATATGAATGTGTATGTATGTATCTGCATGTGTATGTATGTATATTGGTGTGTGTGTGTGTGTGCGTGCGTGCGCGTGTGTGCGCGCGCGCTTGCGTGCATTCGTACGAGTGTTTAATAATTAAGTGTGGTCGTTCGCATAAATTTATATACAAAGTGTGGTCGTTCGCAAATGGTTTTCAAGTGTGGTCGTTCGCACATTTATTTTCCCTTTATAATTATACTTAAGACAATGTTTATAACCTTTTTAAACCATTTAGATTTCGAAACTGTTCTGTTGGTCTTATTAGTACAGTTAAACATTGACAACTTGGTCTTTTAAAAGAGAAACGGACACAGAAACAAGATGTGTGGTCGTCTACATCGTCAAGTTCGATATTTGTCATTGAATGTTCTCAAAAAGTATTATACCTAAAAATATGAGCAATACATCAATGAAAAGTAGAATTCGCACTGAGTACGGTGCACCAAGGCATTGTAACATGTGTTCTGCTAAAACGGAGAAAACGTAAGAAAACATACCTTCGATTGACGTTTTATCCGAAAAATAGCCGTGGTCGTTCGCATTTGTGGTCATGTGACAGTTTTTGTTCCCGCACATTGATTATATACTTAGAAAAAGTGTGTTTTGAAGGGGAATGGACCTCTATAAATAGTAAGAATTGTTTGAAAATTCTAAGAGCATTGTATTGGGTAGGTAATAAAAACGTTATTGTATAAGGGAAACTAATTCTATCCATAACGCCTCAATGTTGTTAAAGGGGCCTTTTCACAGATTTTGGCATGTTTTGAAGTTTGTCATTAAATGCTTTATATTGATAAATGTAAAGATTGGATCTAAAACCCTCAAGTAAAAAAAATCAAGAAAAAAAGAGTAAACCTAAGCAAGGCTCGAACCACTGACCCCTGGAGTCCTGGAGTAAAAGGTCTACGACTTAGACAACTCGGCCATCCTTCCAGATACAATTACAAAGGTATTTTACAGTCTTTATAAGTAATCCTCGTAGTTTCACAGAATATAGCGACAACAACAGAACTCTTCAAATTATTAATTCGTTTCGCGTTGCAATGCTTTATAATTTTCATGTTTTTAAATCGTCAAATGATGCATATATATATATATATATATATATATATATATATATATATATATATATATATATATATATATATATATATATATATATATATAATGGCTATTTTAGAAAATGGTAAACATTTAGTATTACTGTTTCCTCACAAATATCATAACTAAAACGAAAAGTTGCGAATCTGAAACAACTTTTTTCAATTTTGTCAATTTACCCAAACGTGAAAAGGCCCCTGTAAGACTAATATTGGTGTGCTTTAACTGTAAATTATCTTTCAAGAAGACGAGATTTCCTCCACCCATCTTATTTATTCCATTTAATCTAATGAAATGATAATTTGGTATATTCAAAAAATCGTTGTAAAATTTGTCTTGTACAAATGTTTCATAACGTCCAAAAAATGTCGTTATTATTCGATGAAAGTCTTTACTTAATTTCTTCAAATGTTAATCATTTGTGTCTGAGATTTTGCGTGTAAACAAACATTGGCATAATGATGAAATAGCAATCAGTCCATCAAAAATGATTGAACCTGAACATTATGACAGGGTTGCAGACTAGCAGGTTTCAGCAATGTGGATCATACGTGTCTGAGATCTCGCGCGGAAACGAAATTTGTGACGGACGGAAGGACAGACGCAAGACTAAGAATCATCGCCACCCAAAACAGATACCATTATTTGAGAAATTATTTGCAAACAAATATACATGCCGAGAGCTCACACCGGTAATATCAAGACGACCACCTTCATATCGATGTGACGAGGAAAAACATCTGTGCAATCTCTTCTTATTTGTTACAAGGTTTAAAAACGATTATTCAAAACCCTTTCCATTTAGAGACTATTAAGCCGTAACAGTCACACGCTGAAATTTACAAGTGGCCGCATTTTACTCGTAAATAATCAATCCATGACAAAAAAAGGTAAAAGATTAATACAACATGTCAATATATTTCCTTATTGGCATTTACATGTATATGAACATTCCTTCATTGCATTTTAACGTACATAATAATTATAAATAAGGCATAACGGACGAAGAGTCGTTCCTTGTCTTGTGTCTTATTATTTGTTCAGCTCTTCATGTATTTGGGGTAAATATATATATACAGTTATATATTAAAGATTGTTTTCGTATGTTCATGCATACTAGTAATTGATTACTATGCTGCGTATGCGTATGTATGTGTCGGTTCCAAAATATTGGAAAATAGTAAGCAACAAAGCTTGTACGTTACTTGCTCCACCAGCAAGGGAGACAACTGTGCAAATGTTTGCATAAAATGGGATATTTCTCTTACGTTTGCGTACCTTTTCTAGAACGTGCGACGTGCCAAAATTGTTGTCCGCTCTGGAACTACTTAAATGTACCCCGGGTACTACGACAATCATGTCCTCTTTTGCCCTAATCATGTATTTCAAAACTTCTTATATTTTCTTCCAAGAATTCTGCCAGTCTCTTCCCTTCACCTTTCAAATGTTAACCTATAGCATGTGTACTTCGGGTGCCGAAAATACGCTTAAAGGTACCCGTCCATAATCCAAGAGTACTTTTTAGCATAATTGCCGAACACCGGTAGAATCAAAAAAAATAATATTAGTGCATTTTTACCATCGGGCCGTGTGCACGTGATGTTCGTGAGCATGAAGCTCGATTGGTCATTGTCGGTTCGGGTACTACTTAAATGTACCCCGGGTACTCTTACATTGGGTACGGAAAATATACGAAAACGTACCCGGCCAATGTAGACTGTCCCCGAGTTTTATTCCCGACCAAAATCAGATGTCGTAAAATGCGCTACGGAATACGAAACAGAGTTCTCTTTGACCAAAACCTACCTCAATATACTTGTTTGAATATGCGTTTCGATAAAAAGAGGCCAATTTACGCAATATTTACATAAATATGAACGCCGACAACGACCAATTTAACGTTAGAATTCCCGTGTTCGTTTTGTATACTTTCCGTACCCGAATCCACCATGACCAATCGAGCGTTAATTAATGGAAGGTAATTAAGGCTCGATTGGTCATTGTCGGCTCGGGTACTACTTACATGTACCGCGGGTGCTCTTAAGTATACTTACATGTACCCCGGGTACGGTAAATATACTAAAACGTACCCGTGAATTTTAACACTAAATCGGTCGTTGTCGGCTATTTTTTTTTAAATTAATTATGTTCTCATTTATGTCAATTTTCTGTTAAATGGCCTCTATATTATCGAAACTCATACTCAAAAGGCCTGTTGATGCAGTTTTTTTAAGAGTAGTTTGATTAAGATAAACAATACCGTTTACGGAAATCGGTAGCGCGTTTTACGACATTGGTTTTTCGGCGGGAAAACAACTCGGGTACAGTCTAATATCGACCGGGTACGTTTAAGTATATGTACCGTACCCGGGATACATGTAAGTATACTTAAGAGTACCCGGGGTAGGTATATGTAAGTAGTACCGAGCCGACAATTACCAATAGAGCGTAATATAGGCTACACTAACAAAAGCGCAAGAGGCGTATTTAAATTTGTTCAAATAAGAAAATCCCAACATATACCAGTGACCTATTCAGCACAAGCTTGAGGAGCTAAAGTTGATGAAAATCATGTCTGGTAAAAAATGTCATTCAATGTGCATAAAGATCGGCTTGGTGTTATTATGCCCTTTATATTTAAATATTTCTACCATACATTAGTTTGCACGTGTTTACCATTCCGATATTTAAAGCGTGTGTAATACATGTTACTTTTCCATAAATTATATAACATCAAATATCTATTTTTAAATCGAAATTTAAGAAAATCCTTTCATCGAAACTAATCAAATGACCTAGATGATCGCTTTGTAACAAAAATAAACAAGAAACTAATGATCGATATCTGTTGTTATAAAATAAAGTAGGACGGGAAAAATCCAGAAAACAACTTGTTTACTTGCTTGGGCTTTCTATGTCTTGCGTCATTCGTTGATACACATGGAAATCGTGAATTATAAATAGATCAAAATCAAATTTCCGTCATTGAGCCAATCATAATTTTAGTTTCATATTTATATTTCCTTATTTGGATAGAAACCCCCAAACGTCATTACGAGAAATACCCTTATTGACCAATGAAATCGTTCCAAATTTTACATGATTCATTCATCGCCTTGTTTCGCATTGAACTGCGACATTCATTCGCTAAAATATAGTCCTATAATTATCCCGTAAATGGTGTCAATCGTACATATTTTTTGGTATTTCTATTTAAAAAATAATGTTTTCATCTTTATAGTATGTATTTAGTATAAATATAGTTATAAGAACACAATAAATAGAACCATCAAACGCAAACGCCCTTGTTTATACGTGCGCAGAAGTGATTCGGTTTTCGATTAACTGCAAAATCACACGTTGTCAAACTTCACAATGGCGACTACTGCCTTGAAGAACGAAAGAAATTAAACGGGAAGGATTCCCTTCCCAGGTGTACATCAAAAGAGTGTTTAAGAAATTGGAAACATCAACGTTTGAAGAATATATCTTACGGAAAGAAAGGCAGATAAAGGTTGAACTTTACAAAGAAAAAGGAGATTTAATGAGGAAGTGAGTAACCGGTCAATTTAACCTACTTTCTGCGGCGTAATTTCGTCATCTCTTGTGAAACACTTGATTACGCTTGGTATGGAAATACATCGGATCAAGACTTTTAGCACGCATCTTTAGCACATTTGTATCTAACAGACTTTGGTTCTACGCTTGAAAGTGTGGAATACTTACACGCACATTTTGTGTTTTTACAGCAGTTAATTTGAACAAAAGAGTTTATGACGTCATATTTTCATGTACGTTCATGAAAGTATTCACGTAAGCGATTAGTAATTTCTACGTCTTCTTCATCACCGGTGTTGTGGGTCATTTTATTTTCATTTTTATTTTTAAAGAATACAGTATTGTATACACATTTTGCAAACTAAAAATAATTTTGTCTGTGATAAATTGAAACTGAAAGTAGAGTTCATCTGAATTCTCAGCTGTGCAACTGTGATAGTTATTGTGTATTTATGAGTTTAACAGGTCTTAGGCCCCGACTTATTCTTAGTAGTCATGGGCCAAAACAGCATAACTTGGAAGAAACTCACAAAGACCTAGTACCAACTGGGGGTTGTCTTACTCCAGAAGTTGTTTTTCATAACAGTAAACCAAGCTTTCAAACAAAGCTTGACAGTACTAAGTGCAAAGACTGCAAGATTGGAAAGTATTTGTTGGAACATATCGAAGGAGATACTTTCAAAGCAAGCGATTGTGGTTCAGGGGAAGAAAAGGTTTGCAAGGTACAGTAGGAGTTTCTTTGTTGTCTGAATTTGATTTTTGTAAATTGATGCCCATTTCACCATCATTTTTTTTAATTACATTCACAGTGAATATTGTTTACAAACATTTTTTTGTATTCACAATATCAAGGATAACCTATTAGTTGTTACCAGAAAGTTTAATGGTTTTGCTTCATAGCCATGTGAGTCACTGTGCACAAAGACCTGTTGAGACATGGAATCCCTAACAAAGGGACAACACTCACTGGGTTTTCTTTGTTAGGGGCCATGTGTTTTGGTTCCTTTGTACATGTACATACTTTTGCGCCTTTTCCTCACAAAGGAATTTATGAACTGATACCTCTGCATATTATTGATTAAATTATGCAATAGTTGTTATATTTTTATATAAATAGTATTTCATGATTGTTAAATGTAATCAGAGCCATACATTTATTAATTAACTAATGCACTTTGTGTAAAATGTAATAATGTTATTTTTTTCCAACTGGAACTGGTAAAAATGAATCATTATAATTCCATAAATAGTTATACATTGAGATAATATTTTGTGTTGACATTTTATGATGTTCACCTCATACCAATGTAGCCTGGGGGTTTATTTTAAAAAAATGCAGTTTCTTTGAGGCATGTGCTTTGATCATGATGTTCATCTGACTTCACCAATACACAGATTGCTTCAGGGTGTCCCCCTGGTGACAGTGCAGGCATGTTGTGTGATGTCAGTATGACATGTGCGCATGTGGCAGTCTCTCATTGCATAACTATATTTTTTTTGCTTCAGTATCAGCCTTGAAATGACTCACTCTCTTCATATGTTACATGATATGCTGAAATCAGTCAATGTTTTATTGTTAGATTGTTAGATGATTGATCTCAAATCCAATGCCACAAATGGCAATACAAAATGTATATTAATTTGGCTTGTTTTACTAGAGAGAAGGACCTGACTTAATATCATTTCCCAATACCATGCAATAGTTCCATGTTATTGCAAACACTGATGCGTACTGCTGATCTCATCTTTGCCAGACAAGAGTTATCTTTAAAATTAGACATGATGCTTGTATTTAGTACATGATGATCATGAAATTTGATAACAGTTTGAATTCAGTTAGAATTTATTTTTTATCCAACAACAAGTGGTCAACTGATATGCAAGCAAGTTGCTTAAAAATATTTCTTTTTGCATGTTTGCTTCTTGCAGCAGGCCAGGTTTAAAAACCAAGTGGCAACAGGAGAAATAAAGCATGATGCTCAATTTCTCATTTTCATACTAGGTTAAAACCGTTTAAATTAAGTATAAAACAGCAGATCTACATTGCTAACTGCAATTTAATAAAAAACAATTTAAAGTTGTCTGCTGCAAATTGCAACAAGGACAAATCTGTTTAGTCAAGTACATCACATAATGTCATGTTGTTGGTATAACAACAAATTTGTGAAGAAAAATTCACTGAGTTGAAATTCTTGTTCAGGTGTTTCCCATCAGCAAGTACCGGGAGCGTCTCAGTGCTTACTGGCAGGTGGACGCCCACGACAATATCAGCAGTATTTCCGAAATCATCCTCGGGGAGACCAAGGCGTATGTGTTCTTCGAGCATCATCATGGTGACCTACATTCTTACGTTAGACAGAAGAAAAAGCTACGGGAGGAAGAGGCGACCAGTCTCTTTCGCCAGATAGCAGCTGCAGTCAAGCACTGCCACGACTGCGGCGTGATTCTACGAGATCTCAAGCTACGCAAATTCGTCTTCAAAAATAAAGAAAGGTAAATACGCAAAAATTTGTTTTGTTGAAATATTTTTCCTCTAGCCTGATAATAAAGAAAGCCTTTTACTTATCGAGTCAGTTTTAGTAGTATGGTCAAGTACACAGTGTCTTAAATTGAGATGTTGAGAACACTCCTTAAGGTGGGATGGAACCATAGACATTATTTGGCTTGCTAGACAGACACCATATCCACTATGTAATTGCAACCTTTCGAATAAATTACTATTGACTTTTGTTTGTCATAATTGTAATTACATTAAAAGCAATTGATATGAAAAATATTAAGGGTTGTGACATTTTATAACTAAGGATTTCAATTCCGTCCTGCTTGTCATTATTTCATATTTTTGTGAAAGCATTATGCAAATAATGCATAATACAAATCATAAATAAGAACTATGTATTACTAGATTGGTATAACATGTTTCAACAAAACACTGTATGAAAATGATCATTACATTACAGCGAAATAATTTGTTTGAAAAAATATCAGAACAGCAAACAATTGGTATCAAGTTGCAGAGCTTCAGTCAGAAAACAAGTTTAATCAAGCATGTAATTTAAATCCTATAAAAATTAGCAAGAAAAATGTGTACATGCCATATCTTTTTCAAATACATTGCCTCGTCATCGATTTGAATCATGCCAGCAACATGTGCTGGTCGTAAACTGTGGTGTCACTCCTAGTAGGCTGTGATAATCACAGCAGGCTCATGTACATGTATATCAGCCTTAACTCTTTCAGTGCTGGAACCGAATTTTGAAGGCCATTGCAAACAGTTTGGATCCAGATGAGACACCACAGAATGTGGCGTCTCATCAGGATCCAAACTGTTTGCTGTTTTGATAGTATTCTTTGAAAAAAATCAAAGAAAATGCTAATTTTAGAAATTCAGCATACAACATTTTAGCAGACGACAAATTTCCCAGAATGCAAAGTGTTATGGTTTACAGATAGTCAGCCAGTGAGTTTGTAGTAAGAAAGGCACTTGAGTAAGTACTCAAGCACTTGTACATCCTGTAATTGTACTACAAGTAAGGATGTTGCATCAGCAATTATTGTAAACAAACAAGTGAAGCATGTCATAATTCAATAGCTTTGGAGGTCAATGACTTATAGGTTAATACGCATATTTAATACAAGTACATGTAGATGATGCAATCATGGAGGGTCTAATGATGATATAGGGTGACTTCATGTACATGCAGTTTTAGTTGTACACACAGCTTTACATGATCTTTTAAACATGCGCTTTATAGAATGCAATATAGCTTGATTAAAAATACCCATACATGATAGCAGTGATTTGGTTGACAGAAAAATTTGATACTTTTTCTAGCAAGTGAGTTGTTCATAATAATAAAGGTAAATACAAGTGTTTGCCAGAGCTGTTAAATCTTAAAGTGTATCAAACATTTAACATTTTGAGCCCTGGAACCGGATTTTGAAGGCCTTTGCAAACAGTTTGGATCCAGATGAGACGCCACAGAACGTGGCGTCTCATCAGGATCCAAACTGTTTGCTATTCTGATAGTATTCTTTGAAAAAAAATCGAAGAAAATGCTAATTTTAGAAATTCAGCAGACAACATTTTTGCAGACGACAAATTTCCCAGCATGCAAAGGGTAAATATCTTGTAGCCTAGTTATTGATTAATTTGAGAAATCCAGTTCCAAGTAGGATTGGTTTGCCAGTGTGTGGCATCGCAAGTATTGGTTCTAGCTAGTTCATTCAGAGGACCCCGTCTCCTATACAGCCATCAGAAAGGGGATCAATATTTCCTGACATCATCCTCAATCCCACCATGTCACTAGCCTGATAAACTAGGGATAGACAAAGTATAGGAAATCTGGTTTCATTAGGTTTATTTAATTTATGCTCAGTGGAAGTGAATACATGTAAAGAAATAGTCATTATAAGATAATTTTCATTAATTAAATAAGGTTTCTTGTATGTACCAGTAGTTCAATATTTCAGCAGGCAATTAGTACGTACTTTAATACTATTACTAAATAAACTAAGGACATACATGTTATCTTAATATTTAATAGGCAAATATTTTGATCCTAATTCCATAAGCCTTAACAATTTGTTTAATAAGATTTTATTAGATGAGCAACGTTTAAAACTAGAATAAATGCAATCAATATTAATTTTCAACAGTGCATTTTGGAGGACTGACTGTGCACATATTTCTTTAAACAAAGCCCAATATGGGTTTTATTGGCATACATGTATCTGTTGAGGAGTTGTGCTAAAATTCCTGCATCATCAAACTGGGCTGGCGGTATTTGCATAGAGCTGAAAATGGGTCATGTAAGCAGTCATTCATACAGTGGTAAATGTATATGCTGGGTCACAGAGCTATCTAACTGCGTATTGCTTAGTAGCTTTTCAAGGTTTAAACTTGGGAGTGTGCACACGCTTTTAAAAAATAGGTGTGCTTTCCAATGAAATAAATTATTTCCTTGTTGCTTGAACATGTTTTCAATTTTAAAAGATGTATAGTGGTATTTGTTAATGCCTGATTTCTATAATGATGATATATTATGAGGATGCTGTTAAACAGATACAGTGCTCCAGCTAGGCCTAAATTTGAGGGCACCCCGCCGTGCCCTCCTGAACCTCCGCCCTGCCCTTCCTTTTATATTTAAATGGTTCAATAATAATGGGAATAATATATTCTAGCAATTATTAATAACATATAAATAAACATGCAACAGGAAGCATTTCGGAAAAGCCCTGTGCTCGAAAGTGCCCTTTTCACAAAATACTGTGCGTCGAAAGTGCCCTTTTGACAAAAAAAACCCTCGTGCCCTTTTTAAATCCTAGCTGGAGCACTGCAGATACGATAGGTAACAGCTTCATCCTTGGTTATAAAAATTCTGTTGAACTTCAGTCAACCATGGTCAAGTTATGTGTGAGAAATTCTTTATTAGTCACTGCCCTCAGTTACATACAAGCATGTTTGCGGGTAGTGGTTGCAGAGGGGGTACTCAAGAGGTCATCCAGCGATCTAGAGTATTTGTCATTCACCGGTCATTATCCTATGTATAATGATGCCTTATATAGGTGTAACAAGCTTAACAGTTATTTACTGGACCGGTAGATTACTGTTTTTCTTACTACTTGGAAATGCTAGGTAATAAGGCTGTATGTTGCAAGTGATGAATGATAGTTTAAATGTTAATGAACTTTGGTAATGATCTGTACAGTGCTATTTAAAAATTAGTTCAAACTTTATGTTCCAGAAGCATTGACAAGAGTTCTAGTAATTGTTTATCCCAAGTTCTATGATTATTGAATATTATGTTGAACATTTCGCCCATATTTCATGTCAGTCAGGAATCTTCAACAAGTGGTGAGCTGTTCCCTAATTGACCTAATAATTACTGCAGCTATGAATATAACCTCTGGTATTTAGAATTAGACTTTAAACTTGCTACGCCCAAAACTATGCTAATGTATGGCAAAGTTAAACATCTTGAAAGGTGTGGTACACAATATAAATATCTTATATTGTTATTATGCGTGAGACCAGACATAAACCTCCATTGTTTTTCACTGATAACAGTATCTGATTTAGTAGCTCAATTCAAATAAGTATGGGGATTTAAGTAATGTTTACTTGTTTTTTCTTGTGATTACTTTTACTTTACAGCTTGCTTAAACTCCTGATTTCTTTTTGAAGGACATAAATTATTTTTAATGTATTTAAGCTTTGAAATAAATAGGAAATTAACAAATCATGCAAATGGATGAAATGAATTGAGCTTTGAATACAGGTGTTGAATTGCATTAATCTGCAACTTGTTATTTCTGCTGAGCACTTCATCATTATGCAGAGCCCTTACTGCAAAAGCAATACAAAATAAACAGAACATGAATGCATGTGATATGGGCTGTAAAACAAGATTTTTGCGTTAAATTGTTGTATCAACTTCTCATGTCTATGTCAGATACATCTGTGACACGCTCAGTTCTATATGTTAAAATCTTTTTAATGTGTATTGGAGCGGTTCATCATATGATGTAGTCACATTGATTAAAAAACCTGGATATAAAATTTTTGTTTGCTTCAGTTGCAACAAATATAAATTTGTTGAATAACCAAGTCTGAGCTTTGCATGAAAAGTTTTTTATGTCCCCCACTATAGTAGTGGGGGACATATTGTTTTTGCCCTGTCTGTTGGTCTGTCTGTTTGCGCCAACTTTAACATTTTGCAATAACTTTTGCTATATTGAAGATAGCAACTTCATATTTGGCATGCATGTGTATCTCATGGAGCTGCACATTTTGAGTGGTGAAAGGTCAAGGTCATCCTTCAAGGTCAGAGGTCAAATATATGTGGCCCAAATCGCTTATTTTATAAATACTTTTGCAATATTGAAGATAGCAACTTGATATTTGGCATGCATGTGCATCTCATGGAGCTGCACATTTTGAGTGGTGAAAGGTCAAGGTCATCCTTCAAAGTCAGAGGTCAAATATATGTGGCCCAAATCGCTTATTTTATGAATACTTTTGCAATATTGAAGATAGCAACTTGATATTTGGCATGCATGTGTATCTCATGGAGCTGCACATTTTGAGTGGTGAAAGGTCAAGGTCATCGTTCACAAGGTCAAGGTCATCCTTCAAGGTCAAACATCATATAGGGGGACATTGTGTTTCACAAACACATCTTGTTTCTTAGTACTTCTGCACTTGATCGATCAAGTTAATCTTTAACCGCTTCCCACTCAGAAGCAAAGTGAAAATGGCTATGTACAAACTGCATAAAACCAGAACAGCCTCTTAGTAACTCGCTGTCTGTTGAGGTTTTATGCTGTTAGCTACCCATAAGTATCTAAGGGTTGGAAATAAAGCCTTTAAAACTTGAATTTTATAAGAAAGGTCTTAAATTTAATTTAACTTTGTAAGAGCAGGGGTCTCGCGAGTGGGCGAAGTGGGCGATTTCTTCGCCCAATTAATCTTCACTTCGCACATTAATATCATGAAGGCGAAGTGATTTCTCCTCCTTTTAATGATTTACTTTGTGCCAGACATTGACCGATTAAAATCAATTTGATGTGGAGAATTGGACACAATAGAATTCTCAGCAATAAGTTGCCCCATTTACAGGTCATTCAAAGTTGAACATTCAAAAGAACAGTCTGGAGCTATAACACTTCTTGAAATTGTTAATATATGATGCCTTGATTAATTGCCTTCTGCTGGCTACCAATAACTATGATTCAGCAATGTTAAATGGGCCATTAAAACAGTACTATTAAAGTAAGGAATGATCAAATGGGAAGATGTTACCTAGCACCGGCAATAGATATATGGGGCCCATTTACAGGTCAGATTTAGAATCTCTGCTATAAAATGAGATTTTAAATGAATTTTAAATTTAATACAAATATTTGTAACAAAATATAAATGTGATTGTATGTTGAATTGCTTAAAATTAACAAGGAAGTAAATAGATTCTGAACATTACTGGCTTGTTAGTATTGAAGTTTATTTGATACACCTGTTCAGAAGAAAAAATAATTAAAAGTACAATCATGATCAACAATCGATGAGAAATAAGGAAAATGTCAGTTTTATACACTTAACATGTCTTATTGTATAAAACAGTGAAGAGTTGATTGAAAGCTGAACAGAAACCACTATGCATTAAGTTGCTGCAAAATATACGTAAAACTAAGATTTATGATGCAAATCTACCATTTCTCCCAAAAATGTGGCCAAATCTCCCTATTTTACTTTAGGGAGAAGTGACTTCTCCCAAAATTTTGAGCCTAGCTAGACCCCTGAAGAGAATAAGTATCTTAGTGGTAACGGGTTAATATGATGATGTGGGGAAAATAAGTCATGAGTTGTCCGCTAAAAAGTCACATTAGGTTGTGTGGTCTCATTAGGGGACACGGGGACAGAGAAGCTGCTGGCTAGACTGCAGGGATGCGCAGGCTGTTCTAGAACTATGCTAGTTACTAAGGCATAAGATCTATTGTTTGCATGATGTGGTTCACTGACAAAAGACATTTTCTTTTTGTGGGTGTTGGTAATGTGCACAAAAATACTGTTTCGTAATAATACATTGTTCAGCGCTTATTTCATGTACCATACCTATGCATGGTTTTTGTCTTCATGTTTACCTCAGCACATACCCCTTCTATCTTGTGGTTTGTGTTAGTTCAGCAGCTCTGATTTAAGTACTGACTGTTGGCTAATCAGAAAAGGTTGTAAGGTGTACATTAAAGTACCAGCTCTTGTTTTAAATGTCATAAGCCTTAAATGCAGTACATCCATGATGTCATTCAGGAGGATGTGATTAACATATACAATAATTCTGAGTGCTTCTGTTCATATACGTCAAGAAATAGCTGACTAAAGTTGTTATTGGCAATGAGTGAATCTGTTTTGCTGGTCTATGTGGGTTGTGTTAAAAATTCAGTATAATAGTTCATTAGTTGACTGTTGTCATGAGCTTAAATTACCTTTTTGTTTATTGCGTGGGCATTATGGAGTTGCCATGCATAAATTGTCTCGAAATGAAGACTTTATGTTAAAGGGTAGAACAGTTCTTTTGTTCTGTTTGCTGATTGAATTATTGCGCAATACAGTGAACTATTTGTAATGGTTTCAAAATTGCTAGCTTGCCAACAAAATGTCCAGATTTGTCACGAATTTAATGTAAAATTGACCTGTTTATGACATACCAGGATCTGTTAACAATTTAGGTTTGCGATCAGGTCCGTTTGGGATCGGATCGGTTTTACGGCCTTTTTTACGTAGCCGAAAAACCCATGGCTATACAGGCCACCCAATTTCTATTTTTACATCTGTTCATGACTTACGAGTTAACTGCAATACAATTGAAAGTTATTAAGTTGTCACACTTAAAGTTGTAAATGATAACTTTATAAACATGTAGTGACATACATTTGTAATAAGGCACCTCTCGGTAGCAACATTTTATAGTTATTAATTGGAATGGTTGGAAGTAATAAATTAATAACATTCTACAAAAGTGCATATTTAAACTTAAAGCTTTTGTAAGTAATTGTGTTTGGATTAAATGTCAGTTACATGTGTAATTTTTATCACTATAGATGCGAATTAACATTGATATAAAATAGTTAATAATATTAAATATAGTGATGAAAATTGATTCACATACTGGTAGATGAATTCAACTGAGAAAACATAATTGTCTTGCAAAGGCAATTTAGCAGCAGATCTTTACTATAAAGCTTTCACTAAAATCGTTCTTGAGTTGATCTTCAAGATTCTTGTCAAAGACAGCAATCCCTAATAGCATAAAATATTAAGGTATTTCCTTCATAGTTTTTTAATTGGAACGTGTCCAAGATGTTATTTAAAACCTAGTGCATGAGAGAATTTAAATGTTAAAGGCGTGATCCTTGCAGAAAACAAACTCTTTGTTGTATCTATGGGCACTGCACAATATTTTGCTTATAGCTAGTAGTTATGTGCTTTGCAGCTGTACGCAAAAAACATGGTAACAGTAAAGGGTGATCATAAAATAGTGTGGTATAAGTAATTAACTTACTTTCTGTAAAACATGGTTGATAATCATTATAATTAATAGCTTGGTTTCTTTAAAATGATTTAGTGTCAGTGAATTGATATGTTGATAGTTACAGGATTGTGCATGTGATATTGAATAATATATTACCCAGAAGTATAATAGTTTCTGAAAAAAAGAACTTCAGTGATTACTGAATATTGGTACTGGTTTGTCAGATCCTGTTGAAGTACTGAATTTCGGTACTGGTTTGTCAGATTCTGCTGAAGTACTGAATATTGGTACATGTACTGGATTGTCAGATACTGTTGAAGTTGTTCAGATTCTTTACCTACTCCTGGTTCATGTAGAGAAATTAAATATTTAAGAAGAGTAATGTAAAATGTAATAAAGACATTGGTCTGCTTATTTAATAAAAGCCAAGTTTTAAGTTTATTTTTAGTGTACATTGATTATTAGCAGTCTTGAACTCATTTTACTTCACTGCACATACCTTCAGCTTAGGTAATTCTGTTGGTATGTAGCCGTAGGTGTGCTGGAGTGTAGACTAATGTAGATAAAGCTTGGCCGGGCTGTATAGCCCTCCCTGTTTACCTTGGGTGTACCTTCTGATATTCAGTGCAGATAAATTCGGTTAGATGAATGACTGACGTTTTTATTAGAAGGTTTAAATTGTGATTTTTTTTTGGTTTCAATCTGTAAAGTTTGAAAATATTTTCGTTAGGTTAAGGTATACCATATAGTATAGATTCATATATGTGATAATGTCAAGATAAGTTTTCAGAATTTAAGAATTGAAAGATGCGACTTCCTTTCGAATTTTATGCTGAGAACCACTATTAGAGTATTCATGACTGCATTCTTGCATGTATATCATACACTGGATGAATCAGCTTGTTAACAATATCTCAATAACACTTGCCACTTGTTTGCTCGTTCTGAAACTTAATCAAGCTATATGCTTGAGACATTAGTATATACAACATGTAGTATGTAATATGGCTACACTTTCTTGATTTTGACTGAATAATTATGCGTTTGAAGATTCATTTAATTTGTTAGCATATGTCTCATTCACAAAATGCACAGTGATAACTGGGCCTTGCTTTGTGAAAATGGGGCTGAATGCATGACTGTGTGTAAAGTGTCGTCCCAGTCAGAACAGTGCAATCAGAGCTGGCTAATTTGGGACTACACTTCTCGCCTCAGCTTGACTTTGGTCGAGCAGACACTTCCTTTAAATGTAAAATACTACAGAAGTTTGAAGTATCGTCCCTGATTTGCCTGTGCAGCCTTCACAGGCTTATGTGGAACGAAACTTTACGTACCTACATTAAGACCCATTTACATAAAACAATTCTCAAATAGAATATCATAGCACAGGTTAATTATTTGTTTGCTAATATACAATGTCCCTGTCTCGTTTCAGGACTGAGATAAGACTCGACAGCCTTGAAGATGCCTGCGTGCTAGACACGGAGGACGACCGCCTCTCCGACAAACACGGGTGCCCGGCGTACGTCAGTCCGGAAATCTTGAACAATGGCATTCCAACGTACAGCGGGCGCGCTGCGGACATGTGGAGTCTGGGCGTGATGCTGTACACGATCCTTGTAGGGCGCTACCCATTCCACGATAACGAGCCTACGGCTCTATTTACGAAAATTCGCAAAGGCCAGTTTTTATTACCTCCGTCATTGTCATCAAAAGCGAAATGCTTGTTGAAGAGTATTTTACGCCAGGATCCTGACCTGAGGCTCTCTGCAGAAGAGTGCTTGAGTCACCCGTGGCTAAGTCAGGGGCACCAGGGCGGCTCGGGATTTGTCACCATTAGTAACAAATATAACGATCAAACTGTTCCAGAATTTTTAGTCGACTCGTATGACAATGACATTTTCTCGTGAAATAGTCATTTAATTAAATGTTTGTTACATTTATATTATAAAAATAAGTACATTTATAATGTTATTTTTAAGACACACACACAATTTGTTGGTTTTCTCTCTTCTCCACATATTGTTGCAAAAATGTTTTTCCAGTGGTAAACGATAAACATCGTAAAATTAATTAAATGTTTTGAAACTTTGCTGTAGACTGTGTCACACAAAGAGGAAGGTGTTTCTGATTTGTAACAGAAAGTTTTTATGAGATTTTTGCATGCTTTGGTTGTCAAGGGTTCAAGTACTAGAACAAATCCATGGATAGACAATCTTAAACATCTCCTGTTAAAATATTTGTGTTAGCAGCTGGATTTTGAATAATAATCCAAGCACTGTTTTCTTTTGTTTGATTAGAAAAATAAAAATAGCTTCACTTCCCTGTGGTATGAACAAAACATCACTGCTTTCGAGACTAAATAAGGTATTGAGGATGCAAAATCCGTTGATTTTCCTTGCATGAAATAAAGTTATTTGTACATGTTGGAAATTTACTTTCACATGCAGAATTGAACTAACTTCCTATAAGATCATTATAATTGTGAACAGTAAAGTTACTTGAAGTTATCACTATGGTTACCTGAATTATTAGACTTTGTCATCTTCTTACGAATTGTGCAGAACACAGCTTAAGCAGGGAGATTTATAAATGTCATGATTTAGATTTTAGTGAAATATTTTAACACAACATTATTTATTCATTGTATTGTTACAGTTGTTACGTGATTTGTTCGTGTTGTTTTTGTTTGGCTTTGGAAAGCATAGTAAATCATAGAGTTTTCTCCATCATCTGTGTAAAAAGGAAAAGATATAATGCTAACTTATACCCAGTGACTTTATATACTAAGGTACTTACCAGCAGTATTTTTACCATATATTTGTTAGCTGGAAAGACATTTGAATCCAATGGTGTTAAATTTTAACATGTCGTGCTCTAGAAACAGATTACAATTCTGTTAGGTAAAGGGCCCTTAAGGCTTTATGTGTTTCTTTTGGTTTCCTTGTGTAGAGCCAAAGATTTATCTGTTTGTTACAAATGTGCAAAGATGCGTGCTGTCATTTGTGGAGGGTAAGCTCCAGAAGATTTCCTCTATGAAGAAGAAATAAAGAAAATAAAAAACTTTTTGGTGTGTTTTCTTCCTGTTCTTTTCCTGTTTCATGAATTGATTCATTATATGAGCCGCGTTCTGAGCAGTCCGCACAGGCTAATCAGGGACGACACTGCCTTAACTGAACTTTTGTGTAAAAGAGACTTCCTTTAAACAAAAAATACCATAAAAGCGGAAAGTGTCGTCCCTGATTAGCCTGTGCGGACTGCACAGGCTAATCTGGGACGACACTACGCACATGCATTATGCCCAGTTTTCTCAGAACACACTCATATATATGGTATTAATCCTAGATATCCTATGATTATGTCATACAATCTTGAAAAGTTTAGGTCATTCACTGCAATTCCAGGGTGATTAAGATGTTTTATTTGAAGAAAAATGTGGATTAAAATACATGTGGTACAATTTACTGAAGCATTTCAAGACATTCTCATGGAATTTGGGTCCAGACTTATGATGTTACACAAAGTTTACATTAAGATTTAATTTTAAGCTCGGCTGTTTTCGGAGAAAACCTGAGGTAATGGCATAGCCAGCTTGTCGTGTTGTGTCTCTGCCGTCCGCCGTGCTAAAACCTTAACATTGGCTCTAAAATTAAAGTGCTTCCACCAACAACTTTGAAACTTCATATGTAGCTGCACCTTGATGAGTTCTACACGCCACACCTATTTTTGGGTCACAAGGTCAAGGTCACTGTGACCTCAAACAAAAAAATCTGACAAGCTTTCATTTATTCAAAATTGCACCGCAGCCTAGCGTTGGCACCCGTTATGCTGTGCTCTTGTTATGAATAAAATATCATGAAATATCTGCTACCGGTACCTCTAGCATGATGAGTGGTAATATAGGCATTGTCACCTTTTCAGTTTTATTATCTCTCTTGGGCAAGAAGAGCTTTTAGTGAGATATTGTGGTCATTCTAATATCCGGCACCCGTCGTCAACTGACACGTGTTGACAAATTTTATCTTGTTACTTCCCCTAAATGTTAATCTTGAAAATATGTAGGCCAATTTTGAATTTTTGTTATATGCGTCTTAAACCTAGGTCAATCTCTTTTGAAAAACTTGTCACTCTCCATGCAAAAGGTTATGACTATCTCGATTAACCCTTTCAGTGCGGGAACCGAATTTTAAAGGCCTTTGCAAACAGTTTGGATCCAGGTGAGACGCCACAGAACGTGGCGTCTCATCAGGATCCAAACTGTTTGCTATTCTGATAGTATTCTTTGAAAAAAATAGAAGAAAATGCTAATTTGAGAACTTCAGCAGACGACAAATTTCCCAGAATGCAAAGGGTTAAACTTGGTCAGAATGTTTATCTTGACAATATGTAGTCCAATATGAGTCCAATACGAGTCAATTGCTTTCAAAATCTATACAACAAGGGCAAATCATTACAGAAAAACAGCTTGTTATCATTCTTGAGGCAACACATATGACTAAATCTTGATGAAACTTGGTCAGAATGGTTGTCATGACAGTTTCTAGGCCAAGTTTGAATCTGGGTCATGTGCATTTAACCCTTTTATTTGTCGTCTGCTAAAATGTTGCTGCTGAATTTCTAAAATTAGCATTTTCTTTGATTTTTTTCAAAGAAAATTATCAGAATAGCAAACAGTTTGGATCCTGATGAGACGCCACGTTCTGTGGCGTCTCATCTGGATCCAAACTGTTTGCAAAGGCCTTCAAAATTCGGTTCCCGCACTGAAAGGGTTAAAATCTGGGTCTCCAGTTAAAATCTAAGAAAAAACTTGGTAGTATTCTAGAAACCACATTAATGAGTAAATCTTGATGAAACTTGGTCATATTTTTATGCCCCCTTTTCGAAGAACAGGTGGCATATAGTGATCGGACTGTCCGTCTGTCTGTCTTACGTCACACTGCGTTTAGGTTTCGAAAAATGCTTATTACTTCTATGTCGCTTCAGATGTAACCTTCATATTTGGTATGCATGTGTATATGGACAAGGCCTTTCCATACGCACACACATTTTTACCCCTGTGACCTTGATCTTAGGGTCCGCGTTAAGGTTTTAAAATCTGCGTTTAGGTTTCGAAAAATGCTCATAACTTCTATGTCCCTTGAGATATAACCTTCATATTTGGTATGCATGTGTATATGGACAAGGCCTTTCCATACGCACACACATTTTTACCCCTGTGACCTTGACCTTGAACTTAAGGTCCGCGTTGAGGTTTCAAAATCTGCTTTTAGGTTTCAAAAAATGCTCATAACTTCTTTGTCCCTTGAGATATAACCTTCATATTTGGTATGCATGTGTATATGGACAAGGCCTTTCTATATGCTTAAAAAAAATTACCCCTTTGACCTTGACCTTGAACTTAGCGTTCACGTTCAAGTTCGAAATCTGCGTTGAGGTTTCGAAAAATGCTCACAACTTCTATGTCCCTTGAGATATAACCTTCATATTTGGTATGGACAAAGCCTTTCCATACGCACAAACATTTTTACCCCTGTGACCTTGACCTTGAACTTAGGGTCCGCGTTTAGGTTTCGAAATCTGCGTTTAGGTTTCCAAAAATTCTCATAACTTCTATGTCCCTTGAGATATAACCTTCATATTTGGTATGCATGTGTATATGGACAAGGCCTTTCCATATCACAAAAATGCTTACCCCTGTGACCTTGACCTTGAACTAAGGGTCCGCGTTGAGGTTTCGAAATCTGCGTTTAGGTTTTGAAAAATGCTCATAACTTCTATGTCCCTTGAGGTATAACCTTCATATTTGGTATGCATGTGTATACGGACAAGGCCTTTCCATACGCACACACATTTTGACCCCTGTGACCTTGACCTTGAACTAAGAGTCCGCGTTTAGGTTTCGAAATTTGTGTTTAGGTTTCGAAAAAAGCTCATAACTTCTATCAAGCGTTTATAGGGGGCATAAGTCATCCTATGGTGACAGCTCTTGTTTTCTTTTCAATATCTAGGCCGAGTTTGAATCTTGGTTACATGCGTCCCAAAATTTGTTCTGGTAAATCTTGAAAAAACAAACTTGTGACCTTGATAGAGGCCACATTTTTAACCCGATCTTGATAAATCTTTGTTAGAATGACAATGCCCAGGCAAAGTTCGATTCTGGATCACGTGTATTAAAAAACAAGGTTACCAGGTCAAGTGTCGGCGATTGGTTTACATTAAACTCACGTGAGCCCTTCAGGTCCATATTTGCCCTCTTGTAGGGTAAAATACTAAAATATATATAAACGCATTCATAGCGATTAATTGCAGTAGATCTATCTTGCTGTGATACGTGTAGCATACACATCGATACTACATGATTCAATTAAAAGCGAGAGCATGTTTCTTCTGTACTTAAATTCAAAATTAAGTTGCGTGTTTTATTGTTGCGTTTATAATGTTTTGCTAATGGTGTCATATACTTTCAACGCTGTTTTTCCTTCCAAACGTAGTTAATACACGTGTCCATTAACGATATTGACGTCATTTCCTGTCGTGCATAATATTTCCTCGTGTATTTCGTTTAAAATCGAAATGACTCGTGGCGGTATTTGTATATTAAGAAATGACAACGCTATAGTAAGTGTATTTAATATCATCGTTGAACACGTGAGATTCGAACAATCATTCTTGCAACGCTATTTCAGATTAAACAGAGATTTTAAGAATATAAAGGACAATATGGTTAAGTGTTGCACTGTGAATGATATTGCGTTGTGAAATATTTCCTTATTGGTAATACGTTTGTAACCCGCTTAGAAATAATACGTCTTTATGTGAATTACATGTTCCTATTAATATCCTGCTATTGGCCGAAATACGCGATTGTACTTAATAATATTTCACAATAGTGCGGTTGCTTGTATATGAGCAGATCACGATATCCAATACATTACGCGTTTGTTTTATTACAAAGTGGTTTATCTGGGACAGCTACCACACGATCTGCTTTATGGTGTGTTTTAGTTGTTCGAGCTGAACACGCACGGGTAACATAAAGGGAGGCAACTGTATCAATTCTGTCTATTAGTTGTCTCTTATTTATTTTACTACCTGTGGATTCAAAGCTATTTTCTGTAAACTAACGCGCAGTTGTAAATGTTTTATTGCATACTAAGCATGACGTTTAATTCGTTTATACAAATGCACGTGCACTATGTTAATCCATGTAAAGACACGTACAAATGTACTAAATTGACCAGAGTTCTATATAGAATATTTAACATGTCGACATTGGGTATTTCGCAATCACTTTGTCTAAATTAAGGTCAGCGTTCTACATAAAAATGGTGTGTTCGTTAAATGAACTCTCCAACCTAGGATTTGATTTTTTTCTTGCGAAACACAACTAACCGAAACGTGTTTTCGGTCGGCCTCGGACAGCGAGAAAAATAAACAACATTGACGTGGGAACTTTTAATTCATCAGGGCTGCTTTTCACAAAGCTCTTTTACGAAATCTTAAAATTAGTTGTAATTGAGTGCTCTTTTATATCAAATTGTTCATAGTGGCAATAAATCAACTCCCAGCTATTGACCCGTCGGGTCGATTTGAGCTGTACGCATGTCCTCATAAAAGCTCAAATCATTCAAGAATAACTACAAATGTCCTATGTGATATCCCATGTTTCCTGCTTACTTAATGGTAAATATTTATCCAGTTAGCAATATTAACTTGCACAAACAACTCCAAAACAACAACAACAAAAATACGTGAAAAGACTCCATCACGATATGAGGTGTTCGCTGAGGTTATGAAATGTCCTTATGTTTTCCCTGAGAGATTTATGATGGACTAAAATCAATGCAACTTTGGTTTCTTATTGCTCGATAAATGATATTAATCGCTTTACTAATACATGTTTCTTATAAAGCTTCTTTTTATCTTATAGTATGTCTTTATGCACCTGCTTTGCTTCTACTATCGCGTTCTGGCCATTTTAGTACTTTTCAAGACAATAAATTTGGCAAGAAAAATAAAATGTGTAGAGTGGTTTTAGCAGCTTATTTTCCAGGATTTAAATTAGTATACGATGTTCATTGAAATAGTACTTGTCCCATCAATGAGACGCCAATTTCTAGCGGAAACATGAAAACAATAACGGTCGTTGATACATAATTGAACAGATCTTCATTATGATATTATGACAATTATTACAATAACTTCTTGTAAACCTTACTTAGAACTAAATGAGCCGTGTTCCGGATAAACTGGGATTAATGCATGTGCGTTAAGTGTCATCCAAGATTGGCCCGTGTAGTCCTTACAGGCCAATACGCGACACCAATTTCCGCCTAAACGGGATATTTGTTAACTTATTTATGCGTAGTAGACTTTCCCATCCTTGTAAATTTGATCAATTTATTTCCAAAATTAGGGATGTCTAGTATAGTTTTCTATATGTAGAATATTTCTAACAGAAATTCCATTAAGCAAACAGCGCAGACCCTGATGAGACGCTGCATCATGCGGCGTCTCATCTGGGTCTACGCTGTTTGCAAAGGCCTTTTTTCTAGACGCTAGGAACAAATGCGTTATAAAGAGCCTTGTTATCAAGCAAACATTCCATAAAAACGAAAAGTATCATTCATGATTGGCAAGTGCTGACATCACAGGCAAATGTGAGACGACCCTTTATGTAATGCACGAAGTCCGGTTTTCACAGAATTCGACTCAAATTAAATTTGTAAAAAAAAAACACATTGAAAACCTTTTCATTGACAAAGTCGCTTTAAGTGCAATGCTCGCGTGTATTTTTTATGCAACATGACTCTCGCTGATCGTCGTAAACTATTCAAAGCACAAAAAGATATCCCAAACCATCAACTCAGCGCAGTTAAGTATGATTCTCTTTTAAATGACGAAAACATGTATGAGATGCTATTAGAATCTGAATCATTGCCGAATGTTCTTTTTAAAGGGGCCTTTTCACGTTTTGGTAAATTGACAAAATTAAAAAAAGTTTTTTCATATTCGCAAATATTCGTTTTAGTTATGATAATTGTGACACAATAGTAATACTGAACATTTACCATGCTCTTAATATCCATTATATGCATCTTTTGACGATTTGAAAACCTGAAAATTATAAAGCGTTGCAACGCGTAACGATTGAATAATTTGAAAAGTTCTGTTGTTGTCTCTATATTTTAGAAAACTACGAGGATTGCTTATATAGGTAAACAAATACAACCGCTCTTAAGCAAGGATGGTCGAGTGGTCTAAGCGGGAGACTTTTTACTCCAGGACTCCGGGGGTCAGTGGTTCGAGCTCTGTTGAGGGTTACTTTTTTCCCTTGTTTTAATTGTATTCTTGTTTCTTAATGTAGATTTTTAGGTCCACTATTTAAATTTATCAATATAAAGCATTTAATGACAAGCTTCAATACATGTCAATCTGTGAAAAGGCCCCTTTAACTGTCAATAAAGAACTCTTCAAAACTGTCGTGTAAGGGCGTGGGTTATTTAATCAACTCGTGCTAACGCCCTGATTGTCCGATAAACGAGGCATAGTTACATGCAATTCTAAAATCAAATTTTCAAAAATTACTTGCTTGTTAACCATACAATTATTTCCTAATCAAACACAATCAAACTTCGTAAACATGCTAATTTATATTTAACTTTGAAAAAAAACGGGTTCCGTGACATAATAGATAATTCTATGTTCAAGCTACCACCAGTCAACGTGTTCATTAGCCACTAAATTTTCAAATGGGCTATTATTTTTTTTATTAACTGTTAAAAATCAAACACATTTGCGGTCTTTGTCAAACATAGCTGTACGCAATTGACGTCCTGGAGATTGATGACTTCGTGGCTGACCCATAATGTGAATAACTGCGTAAATTACGGATAAAATCATTCATCGTAAACTTGCATAAATGTAAATGATTTTATATTAAGACCTAACTATTATTCGTCATTGTTATAACTCTAACTTGTTAAACTGCAATATAAGCCAGCCGCTTTAATCACCCGCCATAATACACGTGCGTGAAGTATAGTCCCAGAAAAGCATAATGCACTTTGCACCAGCAAATCAGGGACGACACTTTCCGCCTTGACTGGATTCCCGTTAAGTTAAGACTTCCTTTAAAAGCATCCACACCAAACAAAAGTATCGTCCCGGATTAGCCAGTGTAGACTCTGCAGGCTAATATAGGGCGATACTTTACGCTAATTTATTAAGCCAGAGGTGGTATTCCAGAAACATCTTAAGTCATTTCTTAAATAATTTCACTTAAGTTCAAAATTAAAATGTTTTTTATTTCTTTACTAAATTAGGAAACACTTGTTGTTTTTTTTGGTATTCCCAAAATAACATTGGCGTAATGATGTTATTTCAATGTATATCTTGATGCTAATCTATTGCAATATGAAATGAAACACTTAAGAAAATTTCCCAATTTAAGGATAAGAATAAAATTTTACTTCTAGAATACGACCCCAGTTGTCCAAAAGCGAGACTCGTCTGATTAAACATTTATTTAACGCCTATTTTGTGACGATAAAACGTGTGTATGGAGAGGACTGTTTTTCTTATTGTTATAAACAAAGGTTTACGTTAATAGTAAAAAGTTTATACTAAGTCAAACAATCTGTATCTATAGGCAACCTAGTAAAAGACAATCAACGATTGTTTAAAACTAAAGAGCGGTTGTCACAAAACAAAAAGCTATTTTTATGTTAATACGATTGGTATGGTTAAAGTGACATATTTACTCATAAATCAACGAATATTTCGCAAAATATTTCGTTATATAAAGTTAACACATAAAAAATCAATGTACATTAAAGCATAGCAAAAATTTCAACGCTAGATGTTGTATGGTAACATAGATTTAACGAGTTTGTGGCACAATATATTCCACTTTAATGTCCCGCAACTTGTTCGATATCTATTTATACGACACACGAACACTAACATGGTACATGAACATGTGTTGAATATATATTGTCCCACATAAGAGCATTTGGTATATTTTTTAAATCTATGTTACCAGACCACATCTAGCGTCGAAATATGGCTTTTGCTACAAGGAACATTGATTTTGTATGTGTGAACTTTATTTTTCGTAAAATTGTACGAATCTTCGTTGATTTTGAGTGTTTATGGGCTTTTAAATCATTCACATTGAACTGAAACCTCTAGTTTGATCATATCCATATTATTTTGAAAATGATAAAATTACTAAAAACAATTACCAATAAACATTTTTGGGAAAGTTTTTACGTTTTTGTACATAACATGTACAATGTTTAGGCAGAGTTTATGTTCCGCGATACCAGCTATCCAAAGTACAAAACAATTCTTATTTCACTAATGTACATGATGTTTCGTCCTATAAAAAAGTTACCAATATGTGTCAATGACCGCTAGTGTAAAACCAATTGCTATTAGTTGGATAGATAGGTTTAGTGTCTTACATATAAAGGAGCGACAATTCACGGCAGTTTTATTAACACTGAAAGGGAGACCACTCATGTAAGATTGACACTACTAGGCGCTAGAGTTATGTCTCTTGAAATGTAATTTCCGCAACCGTGTATGCAGTACAACAACAAATGAGACACTTATTTAACCCATTTATGCCTAGCGTCTAGAAAAAAGGCCTTTGAAAACAGCGTAGACCCAGATGAGACGCCGCATCATGTGGCGTCTCATCAGGGTCTACGCTGTTTGCATAACGGAATTTCTGTAAGAAATATTCTAAATATAGAAATAAATACACTAGGCATAAATGGGTAAATGGAGTAGTTGCAAGTTATATGAAGATACAAATTTCAAACCACATTGAGAGGAAGGCACCTGAACAATATTTTGCGGCGGATATTGATCTGGCGGATATTGATACATGATTTGGTTTGCAATTGGCCTGTTTTATTGCAAGTTTGTAATTTCTTGGTAAATATGTCCTTTAATCAAATTGAGCTCTGCAACAGCAATTACGTATATAATTGACAATTACAAATAATACGAAAATATTGTTCAGCGACGGAAATTGTAATGCAAAACGGCGGCTGTCGATAGAACAAAAGGACTACGTGTACCAACATACTAAATTTCTCTTGGACAAAGAATGGATTTTTCGATAAGAACCTATTAAATTAGGAAATAAAATGAGTTGCGTTCTGAGAAAGCGGTGCATAATGCATGTGCGTAAAGTGTCGTCCCAGATTAGCCTGTGCAGTCCGCGCAGGCTAATCAGGGACGACACTGTCCGCTATTATGACATTTTTCGTTTAAATGAAGTCTCTTCTTAGCAAAAATCCAATTTAGGTGGAAAGCGTCGTCCCTGATTAGCGTGTGCGGACTACACAGGCTAATTTGGGAAGACACTTTACGCACATGCATTATGCCCAGTTTTCTCAGAACATGACTCAATTAATAATACGCATACTCTTTTATTACCGACTATATCTTAACCCACTATGTTCTCTTTACTTTACCGAGCATATTTTCTTCTCGTTGTATGTTTTTCTTAGTAAACATGGAACAATGGTCGTCAATTCACGTACACAATGGAATTATACCGAAAAATACCGACCACATTTCTAAGAAAAACATCACAACAAGGGCATGCTTGTATTATAATAAAACTAAGGATTTTGAAGATAATGGTAGATACATGTTGTCCGATTCTCAATTAAGAAGTTTGTCATAAACTGCTCATCAAATGGATTAGAATACATATTTTATTCAAGTTCAATATTTCCAGTACGCTAGAAAACAAACATTAGAAAGTTGGTCAAAAAATTGGTTTTATTGATATCTCGGACGAGTTCGAAAATGGTCCAGATCGGTGAAAAAACATGGCCGCCAGTGGGCGGGACATTTTTCTCTATATGTATATAGTGGCAGTTTTCCCTATTTGGCTAATTATGCGTAATTATAACAATACGCAATTGGGTCACTTCATAGCGACTCAACACGAATAACATACGTCAATGATCATTGTTGCGAAATTCGAACATGTTCGCTTAACTAACCTTTACATGAAAACAGTCATGTTGAATTGAGATTTGCAAGATTTCAGACATCACACGTTCTTATTAAAGTAGCTAATAACTCGTGTATCGTACAAATAGTGGTTAATAACTCTTGTATCGTACAAATAGTGGTTAATAACTCTTGTATCGTACAAATAGTGGTTAATAACTCTTGTATCGTACAAATAGTGGTTAATAACTCTTGTATCGTACAAATAATGACTTATAACTCTTGAATCGTACAAATAGTGGCTAATGACTCGATTGTCGTACAAAAAGTGGCTAATAACTCGTGTGTCGTACAAATAGTGGCTAAAACTCGTGCATCGTACAAATAGTGGCTAATAACCCATTCATCGTGCAAATAGTAGCTTATAACTCGTGGATCGTACAAATAAAAGCTTATAACTCCTGTATCGTACAAGTAATGGCTAATACTTCGTGTATATTACAAATATGAACTAATAACTCGTTCATCTAACAATAAGTCGCGTATAACTCGTGCATGGTAAAAATAGTGGCTAATAACTCGTGTATCGTAAAATTATTGGCTAATAATTCGTGTATCGTACAAATATTGGCTAATAATTCGTGTATCGTACAAATGTTGGCTAATAACTAGTGCATCGTACAAATAGTGACTAATAATTCGTGTATCGTACAAATAGTGGCTAATAACTCGTGTATCGTAGAAATAGTGGTTAATAACTTGTCTATCGTACAAATAGTAGCTATTAACTCGTGTATCGAACTTAAACCGTGTATCGTACATAATTCGTGTATCGTACAAATAATTAACTAAACAAGTTTAGCCTACATAACTACCATATTTCTTTGGCGATGTTAGTAGAAAACATAAGTATATCTATTGGGTCGCAGCATCAACCTTATTGTGTTTCGCATTACGATGTTAAAAACCAAAGTGCGTTATTAATCTAGAAATGCACTTTGGTATGGCCTTGACTTTGGTATTGAATACCAAAGTGCGTTATCAACCTAGAAATGCTCTTTAGAATGGCCTTGACTTTGGTATTGAATACCAAAGTGCGTTATCAACCTAGAAATGCTCTTTAGAATGGCCTTGACTTTGGTATTGAATACCAAAGTGCGTTATCAACCTAGAAATGCACTTTGGTATGGCCTTGACTTTGGTATTGAATACCAAAGTGCGTTATCACCCTAGAAATGCTCTTTAGTATGTGCTTGACTTTCGTATTGAATACCAAAGTGCGTTATCAACCTAGAAATGCACTTTGGTATGGGCTTGACTTTGGTATTGAATACCAAAGTGCGTTATCACCCTAGAAATGCACTTTGGTATGGGCTTGACTTTGGTATTGAATACAAAAGTGCGTTATCACCCTAGAAATGCTCTTTGGTATGGGCTTGACGTTGGTATTGAATACAAAAGTGCGTTATCAACCTAGAAATGCCCTTTGGTATTGGCTTGCCTTTGGTATTGAACACCAAAGTGCGTTATTAACCTAGAAATGAATTTTGGTATGGGCTTGACTTTGGTATTGAACACCAAAGTGCGTTATTAACCTAGAAATGCACTTAGGTATGGGCTTGACTTTGGTACTGAACACCAAAGTGCGTTATCAACCTAGAAATGCACTTAGGTATGGGCTTGACTTTGGTATTGAACACCAAAGTGCCATCGATGTTTTGTTGTTAGCGATCAAATTAACATAAGCGTATAAAATATAGTATAAATGGGTGGTAGCATTCCATAATCTTGATTATCATCAATTATCTCATCGCCATCCTTAACATCATCACCATCTTCACTATTATCAGCGAGGTTGTCGTCATCATCACTTTACTGAGCTTCATAACCATCTTCCTATTTTATCATACCATCAACATAATCATCATACTTATACAACATGTATACCCTATGACAGAATATATCTCATGTTTCGGAATTATCTCAGAAGTCATGCATGCGTGTTTACGATATGTTTATGATTTTCATGGATCAAAGCCAGTTAATTGCTAATTCGTGTTGAAGGCTGATTGTGATGCTCGGAAAACGATGTAGAGAACAAGAAAGTGCTAATGAACCTCTTTCTGGGAAAACTAGGCTTAGTGCATGCGCTGTCATCCAAGATAAGCCTGTGCACTTCACATGGGCTAATCCGGATTGACCCTTAAACTTGTATGGAATTTTTCAAACCTACCTTGTCTTAATGAAAATCAAGTTAAAGCGGAAAGCGTCGTCTCGGATTATCGGTTGCGGACTGCACAGGCTTATCAGGGACGACACTTAATGCACATGCATTAAGCCCATTTTCTCAGAATAAGGCTCATATATAAGATTCTTTTTATAATTTTGAGGGTGATTTTGACGAATTTAATGATGATGATATTTCTGATGATAATGTAGGCGATACTGGAGACGATGACGATGATGAACTTAATGATGATGATGAACTTGATGACCTTAATGATGATGATGATGATGTTGCTATTGCTGCTGCTGATGATGATTGTGGTGGTGATGGTGATGATGGTGCTGATGATGCTGAGGATGACGACGACGATGATGATGACGATGATGATTATTATCATCATCAAATGACTTTTCAATAAAGTCATTGTTACAGGATCGTGCCTATACCTAAATACTCTACGACATTACGGCTGTATTATAAGTATTGAATTGCATTGTATTACATGTATTAAATAAGATTCAACTATTTAACTTACAACGTGTGTATTTGTATTTTTAGGGCATATTACATGACGCTTTGACAATGTTGCATTTAAATGTAGTATTACTGTGTTTAATCATAAACTATTTACTTTGTAAACACTGTATGCTTATTATGTCCACTTGGGCTTTTGGTCATATGGATGTATTGTTTAATACACTTGTTAAACTTGTTAAAGAAGTGAAAATACTGAAACATGTTTTAGAGAAGGCCTTCAAACGTGCTCATCTGTTTGCATTTACTATGCGAATTGATCCAATCAGTGAATCAAAGCGCTGAAGGCATTGAAGTTCTTCGCTATTGCATAATCTTAGACGCAAATCAGTTTTCAAAATAATGTTATAGCTTTTTATATCGCAAGCTTGAAATGAAAACAACCCATTCAAATTTATAAAGAGTGTGTCTTTAAGCACTATTTATCCTCATATTTATGTTATAGAGATAACTAAGCCAAAATAACAACAATACATTGTATGTCTATTTTTTCACAATTGGTTGTTGCACTGGCAACCATCTTTAGAATTTTGGTTGCCTTGCTAAAACATAACAAGCCGATAATCATGTACATGTTGTGTGTTGTGTTATGTGTATCTAATACTTTATATATTTTCTTTAAATTATTGAGCAACAATTTTGCCCTCATGACAGAATTTTAATGCAGCATTAAGCCCCGTTTTCCCTGAAAGCAGCCAATATGTACAAATTTCAATGATAATCTGGCCAATATCGTCGCACAAGCTCTTAAACCTATTGTTTACATACAGGCTGTCTGCTGCAGTGTACCAGTGAAGTATAAACAGGCAGTGGTTATCGTTCCTAGCGCAGTTAACTTGCAGTTATCGTTCCTAGCGTAGCTAAAGCAGACTGACTTGCAAAACTGCCTCTCTAAATTAATTGTGAGCTAAAGCTTACAACTAAAAACGACAAGTACAACTAATGTCTTAATGTTAAATCCAGTGCTAAGTATAAAAAAATATATTCATTTTAACACAAGTTTTGATAACTTGACACGTATACAATCGTAATTTCTTTGGTTCTACTGTCTTTACAATTGGTTGTATTAATGTACATTCAATACCATTGTTCTCTTGAGACATGATTCATTGTCTGAGAGCCTCCCACATATATGAAGGGTGGAGTCAGCTAGAGGATTGCGAAAGTCTACATCTACATTGACCTGGGTACGCCATGCTGTCAAAATAATTACATGTGAGCCACGCTCTGGATAAACGGGACTTAATGCATGTGCGTAAAGTGGTGTCCTATATAAGAGAGGGGCGTCACTTTCCGCGTTTATGGATTTTTCGTTTAAATGAAGTCTCTTCTTAGTAAAAGTGCAGTTTATGCGAAAGTGTCGTCCTTGACCTTTGCGGACTGCACAGGCTAACCTGGGCGATAATTTACTCGCATGCATTCAACCTGTTTTCCAAGAGCGCTATTATGACGGTGTGCGAGAAGCAGAGCAACGAATGAGAGAAAGGAGTTGAAATCAAAGCGCTGAAGGCACTGAATTTGTTCGCTGTTGTATAATCTTAGACGCAACTCAGTTTTCAAAATTATGTTATAGCTTTTTATATCGCAAGTTTGAAATGATCACAACCCATTTAAATTTATAAAGAGTGTGTCTTTAAACACAGGTCGTGTGGTTTTTTTTCCAAATCATTGATACAGCTAATCAGTGTGCACAGGCTAATCTTATTTGACCCGTTTTCCCTCAAAGCAGCCAATATGTACAGATATCAATGATAAACACTAGACTGGCCAACTTTGTCTTGCTACAAGTTGCTACAAGTTGTTAAATACACTCTTTGTAATGTACCAGTGAGAACAGGTAGATGCGGTGATAAAAGAAGACGCTTTTAGCATTATCGTCTGCTAAAGTTTACTGGAGTTATCCACACAGGCAGTCACGGGTTACGGTTCCTGCCGTACCTAAGCCCATACTGATCCATACTGATTTACAAAATTGCGTCTGCATTATTTGTGAGACTCGCTCACAAATAAAAACTGGTAGAGGCCATATGGGTCTGTGGTTTAAGGCTGCAGGCGATAAAGACGGAAGTGGTCAGTAACTTTCGCACCATCCGTTCATGATAAAATTGGTGGGCGTGGCGGCACGACGGCCGAAGCCCCGCCGATATAGCTCAATTCCATCAGATGCTACTTCGTAAGTGGAAAAGCGGCCCCTTAGACGATCAGGTTTGATAGCCCTCTCTTGAAGGATACTAAATAATTATATATCTACTCACCACATACATATCGACCTTACCCCCCGTTCACACATAGACGCCGCTTCTACTACGATCAAAGCATGGCCGAAAACGTGGCCGATCGTGACGAATCGCAGGAGAAACGTAGTGGAGTCTTCATAAGCGTAGTATGATCGCGGTAGAGTCTTCATGATCGGAGAGCTCTACGCTCTCGCCACGCTTATTTTGAACATGCTCAAAACAAGCGTAGCGGGATCGTGGCAAACAAGAATCGGTGTAAAGTCGTAAAAAGAGCGTAGTGGAAGCGCCGTAATCGTACAGGCAGCGCGGAAGCATCGTGGGGAGATCTTCATGATCGTAGTTAAAGCGCAGTAAAAGCTCTGCGTAGCGTCGTGCTATGATCTTGAATGTCGCGGCAGTAAACGCAGTAAGCGTTTGACGTAGGGGCATCGTAGAACGGTCGAAATGAAGACCATAATTTTCCAAATTGCTCGATTTCGACTCCGATCGGCCTCGATCCTTTTTTCAGATCGTGGCTTGATCGGGATGATCGTCGTAAAGTCGCAGCTATGTGAGAACGGGGGGTTAATAGATTGTTCTAAAAAGACAAATACGGAATGTCGCGCGCGACACACGTGTCTGCACTTCAAAGCTCAATAAATCACACTTACAAGTCAAAGGTCAAATATGCCCCAGCACCTGTTCGGATTTAATTAAAAATGTAATGGGCATTTTTTATTTTAATAACATTTTCACACATAATCATCTTGTGGCGACGGCATGTCGCGCGAAGCACCTGTTTCCTATCTACAAGTTGAAGGTAACACAAAACAATAGTTGAATTTTGGGCACAACACACTTTGCTATTGATTTTCTGGTTTGAAAATAATTAAAGAGATTAGAATTATACATAAAAACACATGTACATGCATGCTGTTGAATTTTTAAAAACATTTCGAATCTCTCTGACAGTTATGCATTTTTAAAATTACAATCGACATTAAAAAACACACGAAAGACTGGCAAGAATGGGTCCAACAAACGTTTTTTTAAACATCGGGTCGATATGAGCATGTTGGCTGGGAACGGTCGGACGGACAGTTGATAACCATTCCTGAACGTGGAGGCATACAAACAAACGCAATGTTCCACTATTTCACTCTTCCTCACGTCGACACATTCTGCAACAAAAAAACACTAATTTATATTTGCTATTTATAAAGATTTCTTAAGCTGTGACTCAAGTTGAATAACACACTTACGAACATGCTTATTTATTACGAAAAGACAATTGGATTTGTGTAAATCGATGTACATTAAAAACGGAAAGGCTTGAATAGGGCCTTTAAACGATATGCTTTCTATCTGATAATAATCGAATGCGATGAAGGGCGAAAAGACTTGCATCGACACGTTGTCCATGCATCGTTGATTTCATGGTAAGTATTACATTTCATAATTGTCATATCTTCCTTTGTGCTTGATATACATTTTTCTTTCTTTTGTTTGAGTCTTATGAAACTACTTATTTTTTTTTTCAGAAGCATTATTTGTTATTACAAAAAGTTGTAAAATAATCGAAAACGAACAATTTAGCGAAATTTTTGTATTACTGAAAAATGATTACGCTTATTTATAACCTTCAGTGAATGCCTCGCTAATACTTCATAACACCGAATTGTCATTAACATATATTGTTGAAATGACAAAAGTGGGATTTTACGCCGTTTTAACCCCCGTCTAAATCCGCCTTACGTATCATTTTGCTGAAAATGTTTAGACCAATGTTTGTTACTTCTACGGACAGCCAATATATAATTGTCTCTTCTTCTCTGAAATTTTGACGTCCAATGGCGGTCTATTTTAAGTTCGCCGCGCGGTATAAACCAGTCAATACTGACCGAGACAATACACAAAACACTAATAGCCTCTTTTAAATTTGATTTCCTAAAATAAGAAGCACATAAAAGTTATAAAATTGTTTTGTAAAGAAAATCGAACTGTTAGAAATGTTGTAGTGTCACCTTCCCTTTACGTGCCGGGCTCATTTAGAGCTCCTTTAGAGCATCGGCAGACTTCGATTATACAAGGAATGTTGGCGTGATGTCACAGTGGGTATCGAACCCGTGAGGCGGACATACTACGTCACGGCGATCTCTTATTTTAATATAACTCTTTGTTTCAACTCTGCCGAAAAATTCCAGATATTATTTATTTAGCATAACAACAAGCATTGAAAAACGTGAGGCGATTTAATAAAATGCCCTTTTAATATCAGCGATTTAATTGAATGTCATTAAACTTGTGTATATAGGTCTACTATATTTTTGCAATTTATACATATTAATTATTGTAGATCTACGGTATGTACGGTATCCAGCAACCCATAGGCTTAGAATGTATAAACTCCAGTTGTGTACCTTTGGGTTTCCACATACTTTAACTCTTACAATCATGTCGGTGCTTTTGTTTACATTTATACGAGAGTAAGATACGTTTTCAGACCATTTCATTCGTTTGCACTTAAAAAACTGTGGGAACAAAGTCGTGTGAATCACCCACAAGTATGGTTAATCCCATTACAACTTTGCGACTTTCACACTACGGTAATATTTTATATTTAGCATCAGCGGATATGACGAAATGAACAAAATAGTTCCATTTAATTCGTATTGTTATTGATACTTAGATCAGTCTCGTATTATCCTTGATTGGGTTGAATTGAAATTTATATTTAAAGAAAAATGTATTTGCTAAAGAATATATATAAATATTAAAAAGTCGGCGGTGTATGAATTTTTGAAAATAGTGCGTTATAATTGCTGGGAAAACAAGGGTCTATAATAAGAAAGACAATAATTTGACATTTTGATACAAGTTTTACATAAAGCAGTGTACTTTCGATAGGATAACACAAAGGATAGTGTGATGAAACGTTTTATTCCATGGATCGGAGTCTGTGTACTCCTAGTCATATCACAAACCGCGGCCGAAAAAGTAAGTGACCCAGGCGAGATTCAGAGATCAACGAAACAAACATGCCTTCCAAATTTCATGACGTTTAATTTCAATTTGAGCTTATCACAATTCTCTGTTGGTGACTTTGTATCAGAAAATCTTTTTAACTTTCACATAGTATTTTAATTTGAGCTGACATTCACGCTTCAATATCGTACGATTGGAAATGGTGCTCAGTCATTTGTTTTTAGTATCCAAAATCTTGACAACAAAAACTAAGGTCAATTTCTTGACCCTGTATCAGACATTCTCATGCGTGTGACCGACATCTTTAATACAGGTTCGACTTGAAATGTTGCTGGTCCGAATGTCTGGACAATAATTCAAAAGGAAAAGTTGATTTAATTCATAGAATTTAATTTCGAAAAGTAAATGTGAGCCCAAATGAAATACAAGCAGAAAGAATGAGATAGTATTATTGTTTTGATGTATGTTATTGCGCTACACACCAGAAAACTTCCTCATATTTAATTTAATCTATGTCTATAGTCCTTTTACAGTTTAACGAAAAAACAAACACATCTTAGAGTGTTGTTATCCATTTAACAGTTGGTGGGCGCCCAATGTTGGTTTCTGTTCAACTTTACTTTTCAAGGAAACTTTAACCTACCTTTTATAGAGTTAATTTTTGTCATTATAACTTTCACAATGGTTGAATTTCTAAATTATCTACATTAAAAAATGTTCTATTTAGACATATGGTGAAACTTATTTTGAAGAAAGACTTGTGATTTTTAATACATTTTTCTATTGTAATATTGATGACATTCGCATCAAATCATGACATGGAACAGGCAATGGTCATGTGGTTCCCCGTTTTCCATTCACAAGGATTAAAACTATTAAAATTCAATTCGACCAAAAGTTAAACAATCTATTGAAGTAAAAACCGCATTAACCAGTCTTTATTGTTTACATATTCCAAGCTTCGTTTTCATGGTTAACCAAAACAAAGTTTTACATATTGGTTAAACCGTTTGATTTTTGCCTTACACAAGGACCAACAGTTTTAGAAATAATACTGGGCCTCAGCAAATTTTATCAGAAATTTGCCAGGTCAGAGGTCTTTTGCATGGGTTGATAAGAAGTAAAGAACGCTTGTTCCTGTTGTTCAGAAATTTGTTTGCTGGTCTGTCTTGACTTAAGCATTTTTTTGTAGTTTTATACTTCCATTGTGTGGCGTGTGCACTAACCACTTGATATAACTTCTTTACATCACAACACCCCAACGATTTTTTTCCTTCTTTATAAAGTACCGGTAAACGACACTTTCCCAATTACGAAAAAACTACAAATTTCCCAATTGCTGTCCAAAAAATTTCCAATTTCAGGTAAAAAATGGAAAAAGCAACATTTTGTTAGTTTCCCTATGCAGCTCTATGGTTTGAACCTAGGTAAATATAATATTGACAGCTTGAAAACACTTAGATATCAATTTTTAAGTATTTGGGAGCATAAAATCAAATACACCAATTTCTCAATTTAAGGGTTTCACGACTCGATTTTTCCCAATTTTCAGGCTTTCACGACTCAATTTTTCCCCGACTGGACCAGTACAGATTCTTTTCCCAATTGGACAAAAAAAATTGCTGCACCCAGAACAAATCAACAATATCTGCCTGTCCATCTCTGGCATCTAGCCCACTTATACACAGACAATCATAAAGTCTAAACTGTTTGGTCAGAAAACTCATGTCATCATCATTTTCACTGTTCAACCATTTATTTTATCGTTTAATCCAAGATTAAATATGCACTGCTGAACAATGTTTAATTAATGATTACCACTCACACACAATATTCATAATGAGCACATAAAAATAATTAAAACAAACATGTTACTCAGTACAATACTTTCTATTTAATGCTTATCAGATATGTAAAAAAGTATCAAATAGTATTTTATCACTTCTTAAATTATATAATTATCTGAACGCTATGTTTGGCAAAATGATTCCAACACATGTTATTTTCAAGACAAATAAAACTACAAACGATGAGATATTATCTTCTGTATTATTTGGATGTAACATGCCAACGTGTAAGTAGGGAGCCATGACTGAACAGGGGCTTGAGCTTTAGCTCTGTCAATTAAATACACATGATGGTGACATCTATTGCCTTTAAAAGCCAGTTGCAAAAAAGGGGGTTCCCACTTACGCATCTATTGTCTTATATCTTTAAGAATTGTAATATACACTTTCACAATGAATTGTAAACATGCATAGTGCTAATTGAACCATATATTTTCAAGCATTGATCACACGTGACCCTTTACCATGCATGCACGTAAGCATGTGCAAGTCCTTTTCCTTGGTGTTTTGTCATCTGCATCATTTGTCAAACTGTGCTGACTTGCTGTATTGATAACTTCATATCATTATGCAGTGATTTTTTTTGCTTTAATTTGTTACAGCCTGTGCCATTTGAATTGGGAAAATTAGCGCGATAAACCGTGAAATTGGGAAAAATAACGCGATAAACCATGAAATTGGGAAAAATTAAGCATTATAAATAGGATTATAAGTAACAGAAGTGATATTGTTTTTAAGTGCATGTTCAGGGAGTTTTCTAGAAAAGGAGTCTGGTCAAATTGGGATTTTTTTTAATCAATAAAAGTGGCAAGTTTGGGAATGATTTATGGACAAAAATGACTAAATTCAAGTTGTATATTTTGTAAGATGTTTAAAAAATAAAGTTGAGACCTAGAGTTAAGAAATCATAATTAAGTTATATGAGACTTCTTTCTAAAAAAAAAAAAAAAAAAATTTGTTTTTTTTTGGAAGTTGGGCTTTTTTGGGAAATTTTGGTCAGATTTTTGGGAAAAACATGTATTTTTGCAATTGGGAAGCAGCCGAAAATCGGCTGTAAATTTGAGCAAAAAAAATCACTGTTATGTATCTACAATGTATCTGATTTATATAGCTCCACCTTCCCAGATTTTGATGTTGACTTGTACTATGATTTTTTAGCTCACCTTAGCACAACGTGCTCATGGTGAGCTTTTGTGATCGCCGTCGTGCGTTGTGCGATGTCATTTTTTGCCTTGTTCACTCTCTAGAGGCCACATTTGTTGTCCAATCTTCATGAAATTTGGTCAGAAGATGGGTTTCAATGATATCTTGGATGAGTTCGAAAATGGTAACGTTTGCTTGAAAAACATGGCTGCCAAGGGGCGGGGCATTTTTCTTTATATGGCTATATATGGCTATAATAAAATCTTGTTAACTCTAGAGACCTAATTTATTGTCCGATCTTCATGAAACTTGGTCAGAAGATTCATCCCAATGATATCTTGGACGAGTTTGAAAATGATGCTTGTTGGTTGATAAACATGGCCGCCACAAGTAAAGCCTTGTTAACACTCTAGAGGCCACATTTATTGTCCAATCTTCATGAAATTTGGTCAGAAGATTGGTTTCAATGATATCTTGGATAATTTAAAAAATGGTAACGTTTGCTTGAAAAAAATGGCTGCCAAGGGGCGGGGCATTTTTCCTTATATGGCTATAGTAAAATCTTGTTAACACTCTAGAGGCCACATTTATTGTCCAATCTTCATGAAACTTGGTTAGAAGATTCATCCCAATAATATCTTGGACGATGAAGCCAGTTGGTTAAAAAACATGGCTGCCAGGGGCGGGGCATTTTTCCTTATATGGCTATAGTAAAACCTTGTTAACACTCTAGAGGCCACATTTATTTTCCGATTTTAATGAAACTTGGTAAGAAGATTTGTCCCAATAATATCTTGTTATCTCAGGTGAGCGACTTTGGGCCTTTCAGGCCCTCTTGTTTAGTAAATTGGCTTTTGTCAAAAACGGGTTTACCATGATTTCATGGGGTCAAAACTCAGATCAAACAAACGTCCCCCAATTGAGGACATTTTCAAATAATCCGAAACAATCCCAAATCCTTATTTTGTCAACTGGACTGCAATCCTTACTATTCCCAATCTGGCAACATTTTTTTGTGTAAAACATAATTGTCTGATCTTAATGGAAGTATATCAAAAAATTTAACAAGTTTTTTTAAGAATGTATAAATTTAACTTATTTGTTTGACATCCTCTTGACAGATTTAAAGAATGTGATAATATTTCCAAATTTGCTTAAAACAAGGCCACGTTTCACTGATAAAATGTATATTGTATTACTGGTATAAATGGCTACAGTGACAGTATTTATCTTCATTTAGCCATTGAATGGTGGAAAATCAGCATGTGGCTATTAAATGCTTCAGCCAGGGTGTATAACATTGTGTATGCTTTAAATACTTTAACATCTGACCACAAACTCACAGATTCACATCATAGCTGATTGCCCAGGGGATTTTTGTATGTTTGTGCATATTTTTACCACATATTTCCTCTCATTTGGTGTGTGCGAGTGAACATAATTGCATTTCCAGACTAATATTTGAAGTTGGAGAGAACATTTGTTCTTTTTCTCTAACACGCACAATCTTACTTTAACTGCTCTTCTCTACCATATTTTGATTAAACATGGATGAGTGTCAAACTGTATATTATATTCAATTATTAACAAAATATCCAACACAATAAAACAAAGCAACTTTTTAGTGTAAGTAACTGTTTCACAGTTTCCTCATCGTTTTAAAGGTTATGAAATATTGCTACACATTTACTGTGACTGACATTTGAGTGCAGGCTGTAAGGTCAGTCTGAAGTTATTATTAACTTATCAACTTAGGTACATGTATACCAGTGATTTTTTTTGCTTTTTTTTGTAACAGCCTGTGCTATTTGGATATTTTTTTTTATTTTTCAGAGGGGAAAAAAACAGTTTTTTTTGGGAAAAAAATATACTTTTCAGGTGGGGAACTGCCGCCGAAATTCGGCGGCAGATTTGATAGATTTAGGGTCCTGGCGTACTACCCCAAATATTTCCTATGTCCTTTGACATATTGCTTTTATATTTTGCATACTTCTTAACCAACATGACCCAAATCTATAAACAAGAGCAGACAACTGTATCAAGCATTTTTACAGAATTATTGTCCCTTTTATACTTAGATTTATCAATTATGCAAATCTATGTTAAAGGTTGCATACTACCCCAAATATTTCCTATATCCTTTGACATATTGCTTTTATATTTTGCATACTTCTTTACCAGCATGATCCCAATCTATAAACAAGAGCAGACAACTGTATCAAGCATTCTGACATAATTATGGCCCCTTTTTATACTTAGATAATTGAACATTTTGCTTAAATTGCTATAACTTCTTTATTTATGATCCCATTTGATTCATACTTTGACAAAACAACATTTACCTGACATACCACAATGCACTCAACCCAAACCATCCCCAATGCCCCACCCCAGAATTTCCCCCCCCCCCCCCCAAAATAAAATTAAAAAAAATAATTATTTTTTTTCCTTATTTTTGAAAGATCATCTATTAAATGACCACACGTTTACGTTATACTGTCAAGCACTCAAATAGTCGAGCGCGCTGTCCTCTGACAGCTCTTGTTATCATTCATGATTCTTATGTCTTATATTTTTAGCTCATCTATTTTTTGAAAAAAAATTATGAGCTATTGTCATCACCTTGGCGTCGGCGTTGGCGTTGGCGTCGGCGTCCGGTTAAGTTTTGCGTTTAGGTCCACTTTTCTCAGAAAGTATCAATGCTATTGCATTCAAACTTGGTACACTTACTTACTATCATAAGGGGACTGGGCAGGCAAAGTTAGATAACTCTGGCGTGCATTTTGACAGAATTATGTGCCCTTTTTATACTTAAAAAATTGAAAATTTTGGTTAAGTTTTGCGTTTAGTTCCATTTTTCTCAGTAAGTATCAATGCTATTGCATTCAAACTTGGTACACTTACTTACTATCATGAGGGGACTGGGCAGGCAAAGTTAGATAACTCTGGCATGCATTTTGACAGAATTATGTGCCCTTTTTATACTTAGAAAATTGACAATTTTGGTTAAGTTTTGTGTTTAGGTCCATTTTATTCCTTAAGCATCAAAGCTATTGCTTTCATACTTGCAACACTTACTAACTATCATAAGGGGACTGTGCAGGCAAAGTAATGTAACTCTGACTGGCATTTTGACAGAATTATGTGCCCTTTTTATACTTAGAAAATTGAAAATTTGATTAAGTTTTGTGTTTAGGTCCACTTTATTCCTACAGTATCAAAGCTATTGCTTTCATACTTGCAAGATTTATGAACTATCATAAGGGGACGGTGCAGGCAAAGTTATGTAACTCTGACTGGCATTTGGACGGAATTATGGGCCCTTTATGCTTAGAAAATTGAAAATTTGGTTAAGATTTATGTTTTGGTCCACTTTACCCCTAAAGTATCACAGATATTGCTTTCATACTTGGAACACTCACAAACTATCATAAGGGTACAGTAAAAGGACAAGTTGCATAACTCTGGTTGTCATTGTTACGGAATTATGGCCCTTTTTTGACTTAGTAACTTTTAATATATGGTTAAATTTTGTGTTTCGATCCACTCGAAGTATCAAGGCTATTGCTTTCAAACTTCAAATACTTACATGCTATCATGAGGTTACTGTACCTGGCAACTTGAATTTTACTTTGACCTTTGAATGACCTTGACTCTCAAGGTCAAATTATTAAATTTTGCTAAAATTGCCATAACTTCTTTATTTATGATTAGATTTGATTGATACTTTGATGAAACTACTCTTACCTGACATACCACAATAGACTTCACCCAAACCATCCCCCCGTGCCCTCCCCCCCCCCTCCCCCCTCCCCCCCCTAATTTTTTTTTTTTTTTTTTTTTTTTTTTAAGATCATCTCACAAATGACCACCACACCCTCACACTATACCCCCACCCCACCCCCCCACCCCCCCCCCACCCCCCCAATTTTTTTTTTGATTTTTTTTTTTTTTTTTTTTAAGATCATCTCACAAATTATCACCACACCCTCACACTATACCCCCCCCCCCCCCCATTTTTTTTTTAAACGGTTATGTTTGAAATACCGTCCAACCATCGCACCCAAACCCCCCCCCCCCCCCCCCCCCCGATTTTTATTTTTTTTCGCTTTTTTGGAAGATAATGTAATAAATGTCCACAGCCCCACACTATACACCCATCTTCACTCCACTCCACCCTCCTTTGTGATTGAAAATGAGAGTCCCTTCACCTTTAAAAAGAAAATAGATGAGCGGTCTGCACCCGCAAGGCGGTGCTCTTGTTTACTCAAGCCCTTCCTAGCATGGTATATGTTTTTAAAAACATGGCTTTTGCTGCACACCTGATTGATTCAGAATAATATTAATATTTAATAATTGTGTTATCACACCTCACTGTTTTTCTGTTATTGTAATATCTGTAAACAGTTGTTTCTATAATCTATTTTGGCTTTCTCAAAGGGTCTCTCTTGTTGTATAATATAACAATTTGTTTGCATCTTTTTAACATCTGATATTCTAGGGTAATGCAATATAGCTATAGTCAGCCATGTGGTGCATAAATCAGGCCGAGATGTGAATACAAGAAATAGGCTTTCTTACGCTTGAGAGGGCTTCAATTGTGATAAATGGTCTGATTTTGTGGTTATGGGTCTGTGAATCCAGGCAATGTAAGCAGGGATTAAGGCTTGCTTGTTGACATGGTTGGCTTATCTGCAGTCAGTGAGTTAATCAATGGCATTACATGTACTTTTCCATCCTTCATCTTTGTGAAAAAGTTAACTACCAGTAGAAAGATTTTTCAGACAGAAATTGGGAATTTGTAGTTTCTTTCTGATGGGGAAAGTGTTTTTTTCCAGTACTTTAAAAAGAGGAACAAATCGCTGCTACAATTAATTTATAAAACACACACACGCACACACAATAATCCATGGTCTTTTACAGCTTGAATTCAAAACTTGTGTGAATTTTAATTGTGATCCTATGTTACATACATGTACAAATGTGATAATTTAATTTAAGGTCACACTTGCTGCCCTAGTTTGTCTCCTTTATATGCATGCACAACATAAAATCTTTGCACTTCATTGCTATTCAAATGGAAACTTTAAAAGGATGTCACAACCATCCCATTCATACACATGGCCTGATTGCTTGCACCTTTTTGGTCCATTGCCCTTGATGAAAGATTTACCTCTGAAAGAGGAATGTGCCTTGTACTTTATTAACTGTAGTTTTCAAGCTGAAGTTGAGAGCAATGTTGCATATCTATCGAATTCCGATTAGCAATTCAGCGATTTTCCTTGTCCAATTGGGAAAAGTACCCGTACCGGTCAAATTGGGAAAAAATTGAGTTGTGAAAACCTCAAAATTTGGAAAAATCGAGTCGTGAAATCCTTAAATTGGGAAAATCGTGTCGTGAAGTTTGGGTCTTATTGAATACATCATACAGTTCATACTTAATTGAACATAACCATTAAAATAATATTTGCAGGCATGCCTTAAAGACCATTCAGTAATAAAGTTGATATTAATAGCAAAATAGTATAGAGAACACACAAAATCATTTACTAGTTGTTTTAATCTCTTGTAAAGCAATGTCTCTGTCTTTCATTTTTTTGAAAATTTCAACAATCTTTGATGTTTGATCATCTATCAGTTGCTGGCATCCCTCTCTGCACAGCATCATTAGTGCTGTCAATGTGTCCTGTGATAGACGGTTCCGATTGGTCGTGCAAACATTGTTCATTAGACTGAACACCCTTTCCACAGAGGCAAGGTTACAAACCAACGTAAAACAGTAAGCTGGCTGCCTGACAAGAGAACCGGAAACAGAAACGACTCAATTGATTGCATGCGCTGAATAATAAAACCCGAAATTAATCGAGCGCATGGTTACACACAACTATACTATTTTCTTTGTTCGCTCGCCGAAAGTTGGGTTTTGTTACGAACTTTTCGATCATTTTGAGAAAAAATTCGGACGCCGATTGGGATTTTTTCAGATGCCGATTGGAAATTTGGGAATTTTCGCTCGATTGGGAAAGTACCGTTTACCGGTACTTTATAAAGAAGGAGGAAAATCGCTGCAATTAACATTGGGTACTCTGTAAGACTTTTAAGTATCGGTATAAAGTGGTATACTAACATTTAACTATAGACTTGGTTTCGGGACCGAAGTGTTAATTTAATTAATATGGAGTTTGTTTGTTCATGCGTTAAATATTAGCTTTAGATTACAAAAACTCTCTACTTTGACTTTTCGAAAGATACATATACACCATCAAAGTATATTATAGTTTTGCTAACAGTAAAATTAACATTTGTTTTTGATATCATAACCTATGGAAAATAGCAACTATTTTGTTTGGCATTTGTTCAAAGTGACAAGTAAAGCGATACATTTGTCAGCCTTGTTTCATTATGGTACAAGTTTCTCATGTGTGGTCACTTGTTCATTGTGGTGTATCTTTGCCTAGTTTCAATGTTGAGACTGTTACCTTTTAAAAACTACAGCAAATGAGGTATAGGCTAGTGTTTCCAGCTGTGCTGGTGTTGAAATGTTGCTTAATTTTGTAAATAGTCTGAAGATCAATTATGTATTGTCCCTGGAACACCAGAGGGGCTGATCATGCTTCTTTGATCAGTATGCTGATAGGAGCTTATGACTCTCAATGGACAAACATGAAACTCAGTAACATGTCTTGAAAATTAGGTCATCAAGGTAGTTTTGTAAACCAATATACTGATAAAGTTGCTGTAAAGGATCATTTTCAGTAGACAGCTGCATGAATTTTTTTGATGCATTGATATTTGTAACTCAATATCATCATACTGATAACTGAAAGTGGTTGCAGTGTCCGACAAATTTCTTATTTTTCAGGTAGCCCACTGGGCTACCAATAAAAATATTTGGTAGCCCATGAAATTTTCCTACAAAATGATAAAAGGCAGGTTTTCATCTTTATTTTATTTCTTCATTTACATATACATACTATGTATACATACATATACATAAAACAGCAAGTAGTCTGATGTACACAGTCAATATCGTAAATTAATGTTACAGTACAGGCACCGTGTACGCAAATGTAAATGTACCAAACAAAATCATATACTACATGTAGATATTACATGTATGTGCACATGTATTTGTACTTAAATTCGGACAGCACGTTAAGTCGTAAACGTAAATAAAGCGTTTAGATAATCAATACGATTGACTCGTATGGTGTTAATCAATGAAATTGCCCTTTTTAACAACAAATACCGAGTTTCAAGAAATCAAGAGTATTAAATCATTTATTTACTTGTGTCCGACTTTAAGTACTGTCCGAATTTACGTATTGCATCCGTATGTTACGACACTTGTGTGCAGTCAGTATACAATACAATAATTGTTTCAATAATGAAGGAACTGATACAGCGTAACGGTAACGATACAGCGTGTTTACGTGATATTTTATTAAGAGAAATGTCAATGCCAAATAATTCGCGAGATACCCCGGTACTTTAGGTGAAATTCACAACGAAACTTTTAATGGAAATTAAATTATCTCAATGTTGTACCCGCTACGAAATGTTTATTTACAAATAAATACACCCACGCCACTTTTCGCGCGCTTTTTATCAGGACAAAGAAATTCATTTTTTTTAATGTAGAATTTTGTGACCTAAAATAGCCGTACACAACGCGTGCAAACCGTGGCAGGTTATGTACGCATGTATGGCAAGCGGTTCGACGCATAATCCCAAGAAACTAGGTTTCTCATGAGAACCTAAGTTCTCAGAATGAGAACCTAGGTTCTTGGTTGAAGATTGCACATGGCTATGGCAAGCGGTTCGACGCATAATCCCAAGAAACTAGGTTTCTCATGAGAACCTAGGTTCTCAGAATGAGAACCTAGGTTCTCATGAGAACCTAGGTTTTCAAATGAGAACCTAGGTTCTCATGAGAACCTAGGTTTTCAAATGAGAACCTAGGTTCTTTTGAAAACCTAGGATACCAAACGAGAACTTAAGTTCTTAGAATGAGAACCTAGGTTCTCATGAGAACCTAGGTTCTCATGAGAACCTAAGTTCTATGTGTCTATGAGAACCTAGGTTCTCATGAAAAACCTAGTTTCTCATGAGAACCTAGGTTCTCAAGCGTAAACCAAGGTTTTCAAATGAGAACCTAGGTTCTCATGAGAAACCTAGGTTCTCATGAGAACCTAGGTTTTCATGAGAACCTAGGTTCTCATGAGAAACCTGGTTTCTTGGGATTTCATAAACCTTGGTTCTCATGAGAACCTAGGTTCTCATGAGAACCTAGGTTCTCGTGAGAAACCTGGTTTCTTGGGATTTCAATAACCTAGGTTCTCATGAGAACCTAGGTTCTCTGAGAACCTAGGTTCTCAGAGAACCTAGGTTTTCAGAGAACCTAGGTTCTCTGAGAAACCTAGTTTCTTGGGATTATGCGTCGAACCGCGTGCCATAATTAACCTCCAGTTGTCTCCCATTGCTTGGTACACGCTGGCGGCATATGTGTAACATGAATAGAAATAGGCGTGAAACCGTGAATGTTTCTCCCCAAGAGCATTTTCTGAACAATGTTCAGACAATGCTCAGTAATATTCTACGAAACTTATCTGTTGAATATTTGTGACCACAGGCATTAGCCGTCAGTGACCGCCTCTTGTTCATGTTTCCGTGCATGGGTGTTATTTAGGAATGAAATTAGTAAAGTAATCGGTCGACATTGGTCTGAACACGTTAATAAAAAATAGAACTGTTTATGAAATACATCTTTAATTGTAAATACTATTTTGAGACTAAAAATTCAGATCAATCGTTACATAATATATTGTTACAGCATTAAATGAGTTTCAAATATTCAATTCCCTTGTTCGGGCCTCAAACGACTGTACGGTACAGTTTTCTATTTTAAGTATGTCTGTGACCTACATGTAGGAAGCAATCATTATGGTATAAAATACAAGTTTTATCCCTATTGATTATGTGTAATAATGTATTATTCAATAGTAAGATATCGGCAACACTGCAAGAAAAACTTATGCGCTAAAGACTTTGCAAACATATTTCAATAACTTGAGATATCTGCAAAAATAAAGTTCTTAACGGCGTGTTTTCATTCTGTCCAGCCCGTGTGTAATCATATGTGAACCCCATTGATCCTGCGCCCTGAATAATATGTGTCCCGTATTCCAAACGAGCAAGTTTACGCCGTCCGACGCGTTATTATGAAAACCTAGGTTCTCTGAGAACCTAGATTCTCAGAGAACCTAGGTTTTCAGAGAACCTAGGTTTTCAAAGAACCTAGGTTCTCAGAGAACCTAGGTTTTCAAAGAACCTAGGTTCTCAAGAGAACCTGGGTTCTATGAGAACCTTGGTTCTCATAATGAGAACCTAGGTTCTCATGAGAACCTAGGTTTTCTGAAAACCTAGGTTCTCAGAGAACCTATGGTTCCCAAATGAAAACCACGGATATGGCAAGCAGTTCGACGCATAATCCCAAGAAACTAGGTTTTTCATGAGAACCTAGGTTCTCATGAAAACCTAGGTTTTCAAATGAGAACATAGGTTCTCATGAGAACCTAGGTTTTCAAATGAGAACCTAGGTTTTCATGAAAACCTAGGTTCTCATTTGAAAACTTTGGTTCTTGACGCCATGTGCAATCTTCAAGCGAGAACCTAGGTTCTCATTCTGAGAACCTAGGTTCTCATTCTGAGAACTTAGGTTCTCATGAGAAACCTAGTTTCTTGGGATTATGCGTCGAACCGCTTGCCATACATGGCGTCAAGAACCCAAGTTTTCAAATGAGAACCTAGGTTTTTATGAGAACCTAGGTTCTCATTTGAAAACCTAGGTTTTCATGAGAACCTAGGTTCTCATGAAAAACCCAGTTTCTTGGGATTATGCGTCGAACTGCTTGCTATATCCGTGGTTTTCATTTGGGAACCATAGGTTCTCTGAGAACCTAGGTTCTCTGAGAACCTAGGTTTTCAGAAAACCTAGGTTCTCATGAGAACTTAGGTTCTCATTATGGGAACCAAGGTTCTCATACAACCCAGGTTCTCATGAGAACCTAGGTTCTCTGAGAACCTAGGTTCTCTGAAAACCTAGGTTCTCTGAAAACCTAGGTTCTGTGAGAACCTAGGTTCTCAGAGAACCTAGGTTTTCAGAATTACGCGTCGGACGGCGTAAACTTGCTCGTTTGGAATACGGGACACATATTATTCAGGGCGCAGGATCAATGGGGTTCACATATGATTACACATGGGCTGGACAGAATGAAAACACGCCGTTAAGAACTTTATTTTTGCAGATATCTCAAGTTATTGAAATATGTTTGCAAAGTCTTTAGCGCATAAGTTTTTCTTGCAGTGTTGCCGATATCTTACTATTGAATAATACATTATTACACATAATCAATAGAGATAAAACTTGTATTTTATACCATAATGATTGCTTCCTACATGTAGGTCACAGACATACTTAAAAAAAAGTTAAAATAGAAAACTGTACCGTACAGTCGTTTGAGGCCCGAACAAGGGAATTGAATATTTGAAACTCATTTAATGCTGTAACAATATATTATGTAACGATTGATCTGAATTTTAAGTCTCAAAATAATATTTACAATTAAAGATGTATTTCATAAACAGTTCAATTTTTATTAACGTGTTGAGACCAATGTCGACCGATTACTTTACTAATTTCATTCCTAAATACATGTAACACCCATGCACGGAAACATGAACAAGAGGCGGTCACTGACGGCTAATGCCTGTGGTCACAAATATTCAACAGATAAGTTTCGTAGAATATTACTGAGCATTGTCTGAATATTGTTCAGAAAATGCTCTTGGGGAGAAACATTCACGGTTTCACGCCTATTTCTATTCATGTTACACATATGCCGCCAGCGTGTACCAAGCAATGGGAGACAACTGGAGGTTAATTATGGCACGCGGTTCGACGCATAATCCCAAGAAACTAGGTTTCTCAGAGAACCTAGGTTCTCTGAAAACCTAGGTTCTCTGAGAACCTAGGTTCTCAGAGAACCTAGGTTCTCATGAGAACCTAGGTTATTGAAATCCCAAGAAACCAGGTTTCTCACGAGAACCTAGGTTCTCATGAGAACCAAGGTTTATGAAATCCCAAGAAACCAGGTTTCTCATGAGAACCTAGGTTCTCATGAAAACCTAGGTTTAAATGAGAACCTAGGTTTCTCATGAGAACCTAGGTTCTCATTTGAAAACCTTGGTTTACGCTTGAGAACCTAGGTTCTCATGAGAAACTAGGTTTCTCATGAGAACCTAGGTTCTCATAGACACATAGAACTTAGGTTCTCATGAGAACCTAGGTTTTCATTCTGAGAACTTAAGTTCTCGTTTGGTATCCTAGGTTTTCAAAAGAACCTAGGTTCTCATTTGAAAACCTAGGTTCTCATGAGAAACCTAGTTTCTTGGGATTATGCGTCGAACCGCTTGCCATACGCATGTTGCAGTACAACGGTCCTGATTGGGAGCTTATTTCATCATATCTTTAAATAGAACCATATGCCGAAATTCATTTGACACTTTAGAAAATTTCAAACGTTTGTGTTTATGACTCTTATCGTCTATATTACCCACCCATAATTTGGTTTTAAAAATATAAATCGGGCATATATGGGATTATTGATTAACAGTCGATTGATCCAATTATTAATTGACAATGCAAACTAATTAGCAGGTGTTAACCGCGTTAACAAAGTTGTCATTAATATTCATTTTCGGTTTCGTTACCGTTTTGAAGAATCCTCTATTGTTTTGATTTATTTAATGTTTGGCGTCCTTGGATATTTAACGACATCAAAAATGTTGCCGCTATTACTCATTGTTGCGGTTAACAAAGAATTCCAAACTGCGAAATGATGTTGCATCATGTGCGCCAACTATCCAACCGGCTCTAATTATATTATTACCAGACGACAAATGTTGATTCTGATTGGATGATTAAAATACACTGTGACTGTTTAAGACACTACCGCAAGTGATCGGTGACTGATTAAATAATTGATTGCACTTTGTTATCGGATTATAAGCAATACACAGTGTACAAACACATGGTCAGCGTGTTTATTCTACGTATGTCTGTCAATAAACCGGGCTACCGCTCTTATAGATTTATAGTAGCCCGGCGGGCGTCAGCTGGAAAATTTCAGTAGCCCGATGAAAAATTTCGGTAGCCCCCGGGCTCCGGGCAATGGATTTGTCGGACACTGGTGGTTGTCATGATTCATATGCATGTGTAAGGGTTCATTTTCAGAAGAGCTTCAGCAATTCTTTAGAACACAATTATATTTGTAACCAAATGCTTTTTCATGCAATTGTTACATGCAGCTCTTTTGATTTATGTACAAAATTTGTCGGTAGTATTTAGAACTATTTTTAGTCCCTCAAAATAAAGTGCAGTTGAAATAATTTAATTATAAAATTAAGGAAGAATGTTCTTTTAAATAATAGAACTAAAAAAAAGCTTTATGTTAGAATGTGAAGCTAATTTCAAACTCTGCTTGTGTGATATATATAATAGTGCATGAATTGCCTTCCAAAATATAGTTGAAACGTCATTAATACACAAAAAAATTATTATATTGCAAACATCTTACTTAATCTTTTTGTGTGGGTGTCTTTGATGATTAAAGTTGTGCACCATCATTGTTCAGGTTTTTTCCTTCTTTGTGACCCGCCGAAAACGGCCCTTTCCCCTCCGATTTTTTGTTCCCCGCAGCTGGTAAATTTTCCCCATAATTTCATTTTCCCCTCCAAAAAAAAAATGTTTTTTATTTTTATTTTTTATAACCTTTAAACATATAAGTTAACCTAATCCAGTGAAGAAAATAGAAAAATATTGCATAATTAGATTTTCTGTTTCCTTGAATTTGTTTTCAAAACAGTAAAATATGCTTAATTGATTATTTAAGACTTTCCTTATTTTCCCCAAAATCCGGCGTTTCGTGTGATTTTTTCCCCCAAAATCCGGCGTTTCGCGCTATTTTTTTCCCCTCAAAAATGGCATGGCCCTTTCCCCAAAATCAGATAAAACCCCTGTTGTTCAGAATATTCCTGCTAGTGGAAGCACCACTTGATTGATTTCACGACTGCTGGTTATTGACAATGCTGGTCTATCATTGATTTACTCATTATGTTCTGTGGACATATTATAGATGATTAACATGGAATCTTTCCATTTAGAAAATATGCATACTTCGCATTTTTTTTAAATCCAGTTGCTAAGCTTTGGACAAGACGGTTGAAAATAGGGTGTTGTCTTTTCAATTTGTTTATATTAAAATAACTAGAAATTGTTAATGGGTATTGATACCTCTTTCCCAATATTACGCCTTGAGAATCATCATGAAATGATAAGATTCAAGATTTCATCGTCTTACTCTATTTGAAGACATAGTCAACCATGTAACATCACTAACATGTAATGTCAGCATCCTTTCCGATAGTCTAGAATGTAACATGTACTGTCAGCATCCTTTCCCATAGTCTACAATGTAACATGTGATGTCAGCATACCCTATAGTCTACAATGTAACATGTGATGTCAGCATACCCTATAGTCTACAATGTAACATGTGATGTCAGCATATCCTATAGTCTACAATGTAACATGTGATGTCAGCATACCCTATAGTCTACAATGTAACATGTGATGTCAGCATATCCTATAGTCTACAATGTAACATGTGATGTCAGCATACCCTATAGTCTACAATGTAACATGTGATGTCAGCATACCCTATAGTCTACAATGTAACATGTGATGTCAGCATATCCTATAGTCTACAATGTAACATGTGATGTCAGCATACCCTATAGTCTACAATGTAACATGTGATGTCAGCATATCCTATAGTCTACAATGTAACATGTGATGTCAGCATACCCTATAGTCTACAATGTAACATGTGATGTCAGCATACCCTATAGTCTACAATGTAACATGTGATGTCAGCATATCCTATAGTCTACAATGTAACATGTGATGTCAGCATATCCTATAGTCTACAATGAAACATGTGATGTCAGCATATCCTATAGCCTACTATGTAACATGTGATGTCAGCATATCCTATAGTCTACAATGTAACATGTGATGTCAGCATATCCTATAGTCTACAATGTAACATGGGATGTCAGCATCCTTTCCCCATTAGCTTTGGTAGTTACATGTAACTTACACATTTAAAGTAAAAAAAAAATGTTATGAGCTGATGCCCAGTTACATGTATCATGATGTGAATCTCCACATTACTAAAATAATTATTTACATGCTTTAAGCTGCTTTCATTTCTATTTTCAGAAAAATCAGAAGCAGTTTTGGGACCTTTTCGGGAAAGATGAGAGCCCTATTTCCACGAGAGATGGATTGGAGTTTGATGATTATGTGAGCAGTGTTTTTTTGTTCAAAATCGCGGCCGGTAAATTGAAAAAAGTATATATTTTTCCCAAATGGGACCTTAAAATTCCCAATTGAAGGTTTAAAAATGAAAAATCTCCCATGGAGCTATTCAGGTCACACTTTGTTAAAGTTAATATGTTAAACACATTCTCGTTTTTAAAGCATTTTTTAGGAAAACAACAACACTTATTTTTCAATTTTTGCTGAAACTCGAAAAATTTCCCAATCCAAAGGCACCCGTCCCCAGTCCAAAAATGGTGAAAAAAACACTGCTAGAGCATTGAAGTTGTATGTTACAAGCCCTTATATAATAAAGCGATCAATCTCACCAAGCTTGGTTCAATCAAAATAGGCCAGTGCATGCCTTATTTTAGCTTTTAAGCTTATGCTAATTTATGCTGTTTATGCTGTCGTCAGAACGTAAATGCATTAATACCATTTGAATTTTGAATCATCAAGATCAGTCATGCAATACATGACTGTACACCCTTTGGCTTTGTAACTGTAATACGAGAGATTGGAATAACCTAAATCTGGTTAAGGATTGCTATAATGAGTTTTGTAAACAAGTACGTGCATCTATCTGACAATGATTAATGTTTTCAAAAAGGTGTTCTTTCTTAAGACAACAGTGAAAGAATTTGAAAATATAGTTTAAGTTAAAACTTTTGTTTTCTAGTTCAGCGATGGTCAATAACGCTTCAATAACTCAAGTTTTTTACAAGTGGAGAAATTGATGAAAATTAACAGAAACCAGAACATAGGCAATAAATTGCTATTGACCAAAATGGTAGCTTTTAGGATTGGAGTTAGATATTCCTGCGCTAGACATTAGCATGGAAACAGAGTTTTTATGTAATTTTGGTGTTCCCGAGTGTCATTAGGTGTCTGAACTTCACAGCATTCTAGAAACAAAACACTCCAGCTACTTGTATAAAAAATGTATATATCAGGTCTCAAACAAGTTGTGTAAATGCCATTGACATCGAACATCCTTGCGTCAGCATTTTCACACTTCTATAACATTTACAATTCTTATTTAGATGAATATTTAAAATGAAGACAACAGTGAAATAAAGATGACATTTTATGTGTGAGCTCATTTGTCAATCTAAATGTATGTAGATACCCGAGCTTTTTAATTCCAGAGACAGTAAACTTGGATTACCCATATGCCTCCCTCTTTGGATCATTTATCCATGAAATCACTTGTTTACAAAATAAGTTGCTTTTCTGTTTTAGTATTAACAAGATCACTGACCAGTTGTACAAAACATAAATGATTTATGTTTATAAGTGCAAGAATGCATTGTCATTGCCAACAATTGTTTTTTGGATACTTACCATATCAGAAAAAATGCCTTTGTTTTCCAATAGCACCTGACTCGGAGGTTTCGATAGCCATTGGCTGACTTGGCTACTCTTACACTTTGTGCAGTTTATGTGATACGGTGTTTTGTTTTACTGGCATGTGCCCAAACATGATAAAAAAATATAATATTATATAACACAATGAGCTTACATTTTTTACCTGAAGTACACCATAAGGAAGCCTTGAAAGAAGTCTAGCTTAAGGTCATTGAAGAATGTACACTGTATTGAATCAGGATCCATGTCATTTGTGTACAAGACTCTTAATGTAGTAATGTCAACATATGTTATGTATTATATGTACATTACTTACGGTAAATTAATAAAATTCTAATAGTCTGGCAGTCTATGGAAGCATGGGCCAATGACAACTAGGTATTGCTCATGCATCATAAACATATTTTTGAATAAAAAATAATATTTGTATCTCTAGATTTTTATTTTGTTATCCTTAAGTAAATGGGAGTTGTTATAGTTCCCATAAGTTATGACCAACGTACAACTGCTTTACCTTTGAAGACAACTACAAAGTACAGGGTGTCACCGTGTGGGAGGGCCATTTTTAGCCTTACAATTTACCCTAGTGTTTGTGCAGTGCATTATTTGGACAGGCTGTCAGTTTTGTCGTTGTTGTTATGTCACATTGAAAGGCAGTTCACATAAATCTCATGCTCAGGTGTTGAAGCTATTTCAAGTTGAAGGTAAAGATCCATGTGAAAACTTACAGTGATACCATTTTTTTAATCGTGTGTGTTTGTTACCGGTGTTGTGTCTAGTTAGTTAATTTTTTGTGTCCACTGTTTGGTCATTGGTTCTATGTGATAAATAAAGTATATAATTCTATAAAAAGAATACTCTCCTTCTGATCCAGTTAAAATTACTGTTTATTATCCCCTGCAAAGTCCGAGGGATATAATTATGATATAGAATGGGGCTTATCTGTTGGTCTGTCTGTCCGTCCGTTAGTCCGTCCATTTGTCTGTCACAGAACATTTTAGGGCTATATCTAAAAAATTATATAAGATAAGATATCAGGTCTTTTTTCCTGTTTTTGTGAAGCGGCCTTGGACCCCCATTTCATGAAAATAAGTCCCAAACTGTTAAATATTGTGAAAAATGAGTCACAAACTTTCTAAAATTGTGAAAATTAGAGTCGCGAACTTCTTGAAATTGTGAAAATTTGAGTCGAGAACTTCTTGAAATTGTAAAAATTTGAGTCGCGAATTTCCCAAAATTGTGAAAAACGGCCATTCTCACAGAAGGAAAAAAAAGCCCTGGAAATCAACATAGGTTTATAGATATCAAAGAGGAGAAAGCCATGCACAACAACCATAACCATACCATAGGATGAAACGTTTTAGGGCTATAATTGTGGCTTTGTTAGAGTGAATTTTTCAAGGCTGTGTACTTTTTTCCTCACAGAAGTGTTTGTCCACTCCCCATGTACGTAATGTGAGATACTTAATTTATGTGAAATGAAACCTTATTATGCTCCCCCTAAATTTATTTTGGGGGGAGCATATAGTCTCCGCTTCGTCTGTCCGTCTGTGTGTCCGTGTGTCTGGGCTATTTCTCAAAAACTAATGACGGGAATTCAATGAAACTTTATGGGAAGCTTCAATAATCAACACCAAGAGGAGATGTGCATATAACTGTGCTCCAGCTAGGCCTAAATCGAAGGGCGCCGCGCCCTGCCCTCCGGAACCTTCGCCCTGCCCCCCCCCCCCACCCCCCCCAAAAATTTTTTTTTTTTTTTTTTTTTTACATATGATAATTCATTGTAATTACTGTAATCCTCATTGTAGACATTATATTTGAATGGTTTTATAAAAATGGGAATAATATATTCTAACAATTATAAATAACATATATATTAACATGCAACAGAAAGCATTCCAGAAACACCCGCGCACTTGAACGTGCCCTTTTCACAAAATACTGCGCGTCGAAATTGCCCTTTTGACAAAATACAGCGCGTTGAAAGTGCCCTTTTGACAAAAAAGCCCCCTGCCCTTTTCAAATCCTAGCTGGAGCACTGATATTATCAGCGGATTCTGGTCGTATGATTTTTCCCACAGTTATGGCCCTTTGAAATTTTCCATTAACTGTACATATAGTGCAATTCTTGTCCGGGCTATTTCTCAGCAACTAATGACCGGAATTCAATGAAACTTTATGGGAAGCTTCACTACCAAAAGGAGATGTGCATATTATTACCTGGTTCGCATCGGATGATTTTCACAGAGTTATGGCCCTTTGAAATTTTCCATTGTACATATAGTGCAATTCTTGTCCGGGCGATTTCTCAGCAACTAATGACTGGAATTCAATGAAACTTTATGGTAAGCTTCACTACCAAGAGGAGATGTGCATATTATCAGCCGGTTCTGGTCGGATGATTTTTCACAGAGTTATGGCCCTTTGAAATTTTCCATTGTACATATATTGCAATTCTTGTCCGAGCTATTTCTCAGCTACTTATTACGGGAATTCAATGAAACTTTATGGGAAGCTTCACTACCAAGAGGAGATGTGCATATTAACAGCCGGTTATGGTCGGATAATTTTCCACAGAGTTATGGCCCTTTGAAATTTTCTATAAACTGTACATATAGTGCAATTCTTGTCCGGACTATTTCTCCCCAACTACTGACTGGAATTCAATGAAGCTTTATGGGAAGCTTAACTACCATGAGAAGATGCGCATGTTATTTGTCGGTTCTGGTTAGATGATTAATTTAGAGAGTTATGGCCCGTTGAAATTTTTAAGTTGCTATACCATCCATCGTATTATTTTGTCGAAAGTTATGCCCCTCAAGACGTTTCCTTTTATCTGAATATATAGTGCAATATTAAGAAAAAAAACACCTTTTGGAGCATCACCCGTCTCCGACGGTTTCTTGTTATAACATGTGATTCTTTATTCATCACAGAATTGCTCGTCCACTCCCCATGTACATGATGTCATGTGTCAGAGTGTGTTTCCTATTTGTAGGAGGGCAGTGGTGGCGATATACTAACTAACAAAGGGGATGTTACCCATGTGGATGAGGAAGATGACGAGGACTTCGACGATGGAATCTCGGGAGACGGCATTGATAAAGACAAGGTCGATAACACAGACATCGTCTTCACTGATAAAGGTAGCGTACTGTGTCATTATTGACTTATGCCCTCCTTCAAAGAAGAGGGGGTATATTGTTTTGCACATGTTGGTCGATCAGTCCGTCGGTCCGTCTACCAGATGGTTTCCGGATGATAACTCAAGAACGCTTAGGCCTAGGATCATGAAACTTCATAGGTGCATTGATCATGACTCGCAGATGACCCCTATTGATTTTGAGGTCACTAGATCAAAGGTCACAGTGACTCGAAATAGTAAAATGGTTTCCGGATGATAACTCAAGAATGCTTAGGCCTAGGATCATGAAACTTCATAGGTGCATTGATCATGACTGGCAGATGAACCCTATTGATTCTCAGGTCACTACATGTAGGTCAAAGTTCAAGGTCACAGTGTCTCGAAATAGTAAAATGGTTTCCTGATGATAACTCAAGAATGCTTACGCCTAGGATCATGAAACTACATAGGAACATTGATTATGACTGGCAGATGACCCCTATAGATTTTCAGGTCACTCGGTCAAAGGTCAAGGTCACAGTGACTCGAAACAGTAAAATGGTTTCCAGATGATAACTCAAGAATGCTTACGCCTAGGATCATGAAACTTCATAGGTACATTGATCATTACTGGCAGATGACCCCTATTGATTTTCAGGTCACTAGGTCAAAGGTCAAGGTCAAAGTGACTCGAAACAGTAAAATGGTTTCCTGATGATAACTCAATAATAATTAGGCCTAGGATCATGAAACTTCATAGGTACATTGATCATGACTGGCACATGACCCCTATTGATTTTCAGGTCATTAGGTCAAAGGTCAAGGTCACAGTGACGAAAAACGTTTTCACACAATGGCTGCCACTACAACTGACAGCCCTTATGGGGGGGGGGGGGGGGGGGCATGCATGTTTTACAAACAGCCCTTGTTTTCAAAGAATACTAGCAGAATAGCAAACAGTTTGGATCCTGATGAGACGCCACATTTTGTGGCGTCTCATCTGGATCCAATCTGTTTTTAAAGGCCTTCAAAATTTGGTTCCAGCACTGACAGAGTTTAACCCTTACCACTCAGGCTGTTCAGGTTTTATGCTATTCAGTGCCTTCCCCAGGATTTTTTTCAGGCGCCCCGGGGCCGATCGGGGGTGGGTTCGGGCGGGGTGTCCCCTCCCGACGTTGATTTTTTTTAAATTTAACGTGTCAATTCACGTTCTGTGGTGCGTTATAACTCAAAGAAAAACAGCGTCAAAAGACGTCATTTGGTGCGCTATGACTCTTCAAAAAAATCCCCCAGTCATTTAAAAATATTTTTTTTTATATTGTTTAATTGTTTTAAAACTTTTCCGCACAGATAGTAAAATCCCGACTCGAACGATTCCCCAATACATCCGTTTCAACCCGACTCTATTACTGTATACTTACTATTTTTCAAGTTTCTATTTATTATCCGATAATCCCGTTTATTCCGTTTTTATCAATCTCTTTCTGGTAAATATTTACGATAAAGGCTTTCAGTTATTTCTTTAACACAAACCTTGCCATTTTTTAAGTGACTATTTATAGATTTGATGAAATATTGCCTCTGAATATGCGTCAATCCCCTGACCTGTTGTGTGCTTGTTAAAACGCTCAATACACGCCATTTGTATGCAATAGACGCGACGTTGTACATGCTGCATAATTTTCGCGCTCTTTTTAATTGAGAAAAAGATTCGACACAAAATAAATTTGCACTGCTAATTTGAAGCAAAAATATTTAACGTTGCGTTAACATTTACATTCGGAAGTGTGTTTCGGATTAAAAACGCGTTAACATCGACTTACAGGAATGGGTTTCGGATTACAAATTTAATTATTCCCATTTGAGATTTCAACAAATATTAACCGTTGCGTTATAAATTCAAAGATAATTTGTTCAAACACTTTACAAGTCGAATAAATGTTTTGACGGAATTATGCATGAAATTCACGTTGTCCACGAGGATCACGGCCGGTTGCCATCATCAGTCTTCTAACTATCGATTATCGGACGAAACATTTACAAGTGTGCGTAATTTATTCAACGAAAATTTGTTAAAGTGTCAAATAAATGTCAGAAAAACGAGGTTAATCAGTTCTATAAATGGACATGTTGAAATATACATGTACTGGAATTAAATAAATTGTTATCACATAATTGTAACCGGGAGTCATTTGCACAACTTACTCGCTATAATAAGTGTTTACCACTTGCAATTAATTTCTCGTATTAATTATGAGTCATAGGTAACACTTGTTTACAGTAAAAAGGTGTGATGATGATGCCCGAAACCGTCTTTAATGTTCTGTACTGTACTAATTACCGGTTTATATTACTCAATTGGTACAACTTCTTACTAATCAAGCTGCGATAAACTCTTACTTTATGCCCGACGTCAATCAAAAATAATGGTACGATAGTTAACCCCGCCCTCATAAGCATTCGCGTAACCGATTTGATGGTGAACTTCACAGTTTGACGACTGGAAAGTTACCAGATACATCCTTGTCAGCATTTAAATGACCGTGTAATGTGGCTAGAATAATCGATACGCGCGTCATGCTATTCTCTTATCAGTGGATTATCCATTACCCCATGTGGAGTTTATGGCGATTACTTGTGAAAGTAGGTACCGAGTGCTCTTTTAAAACAGGGAATATTGATACACTGATAGGGAAACCTTGATTTTTTTGGACAATCTCCACTTTCTTTTACTGAAGAATACACTGATTGGAAAATTTCAAGCGCCCCGGGGACTCTGATTTCGAAATTCAAGCGCCCCGGCAAGGGGCGCTTAAATGGCCTGGGGAAGACCCTGGCTATTTGCTGCTCATCAGAATCTTAGCTTTGGAAATGAAGACTTTAAAACTTGAATATTGCAAGAAAGTTCTTTAATTTTATTTCATTTTCTATTTTGGTCCCTAAAATGAGGTCAATGTGTTGACAAATATTATAAGACAACAGCATCAACTGCGTTCCTCATTTTCAGTTTTTAACTTCCTTCCTTGTTTATGCCAGTTTGCAAGTATACGTAAGTGGTAACGTTACATGACAGAGAACTTTTAAGTGAGCTGTTATTTTTCATTTTCTAATACACTGTAACTCCAATATAACGCGCTCCGTTATAACGCTGAATCCAATATAACGCGGGGGGTGCTTGGATCCCATTTTTTCTCCAACCTTCCATTTGATTTCTGATTCAAATCCGTATTATGCAACTTCGCGTATTTTCAGACAATTCAAAGATGGCGGCAATCACATGTTGATTGCTTTATTCAACCGTCCGTTGAACCGATTATAATCACCTCGAGGTTAAATAACACCGACAGCTAATTGGTGTTAATCTGTTGTGTAATGTCAATAAAGGTGTGAAAAACTCGCGTTTCAGTGTTTATTACATGTATTCCACATCAGAGCGGTTCAGTGCGATAATTTCCATAAGTTAAGTGCAAGCGGGATAGTTTTACAATTAAAGTAATTCAAAACGATTGAAACATTCTTACTTTGATATGGTTGCAGTTTGACTATATTAAATGAGCGGCTGTGAAATATACTGCCCACTGTATAAAACAACTTTTTCTGTCATTTCATTATCATTCTAGTATTATGTCATTTAATCTTTCAGTTCGTGTATAAGAAATTAAATAATGCAGACGATTTATTTACATGCGAACGCAGTGTACCGGTAATTGTTAACAGAGTTTCACTTTCATTTTTGCGTGGTATCAGAAAGTTCCCGGGAAACACGTTTTTTGCATGCGTATGATGCAATAAAACAAATTTTTGTACATGAATCGTATTGCATTCAATCTAAATTTAAAGTGGCTCGTCCAATGAAAGCTCTGCCCCATAATGCACTGTACTCTTAAAAAAACACTTCTGAAAAGGGCATATATGCGTACGGTTGTGTTTACGAATTTCTTAAACATATATCGTCATTAATGTTCAAGATTATTATTTTTAATATGATGTTGCAATTTTGTTGGATTATCGGATAAATGTGCACATTTGAAAACGGTATGTATACCAGGGTTGGCATATTGACCGGTCAATTGAGTATTGACCGGGCCGGCGGTCAATACCCGGTTAAAACCGGTCATTACTGGTCAATACTGGTCAATACTGGTCGATTGAAAATTGTAGCATGAAAACATCACAAAGGAGCTATGTTATATTAAATCAATAATTATTCTGTAATTGATAAACTTTGAGTCATTTATTGTAAAAAAAATCTTTAAAGTTGTAAAAAATTAAATCTTTATTATTTATGGAAATGGCCTTAAATATAAGGACCTATGCAATATCTTTATCTCGGTGTATCACATCTGTTACTAAAGTATTTTTACTATTGTAGTTACCATAGTATTTCACTTATCTATTGATATATCTATTTGATAAGCAGATGGACAAACAGAACTCTTGTGTTTTCTAGGGTCATAAATCTGGCCCCTAAGCCTTAATTGGTAATAAAATCCATGCAGTTTTATGTCTCTGATATTGACAATGAAGCAAATCTATTTCAGATCACTCACACATAAGGCGATTACTTGCTATTAATTTAATAGTAACTTATAAGTAGTCTCCTTTCTGTATTATGAGCGTTTTTTTTTCCTTTCACATTTAAAAGTTCAATTGGTATTCAAATGATTAAGCAATCAAAGTTCTTGATTTTGACAACAAAAATGTTTTCCAATTGTGGGTCTACTATAGACTCTTCTTTTCAATTATTGTTTTCTTTGATTAATTATTTCTTATTATGTTTTTTATTTTTATATCAATGGAAAATATAAGAATTTTTCACTATTTTGTTTAAAAATTATTTAAAGAAATCTAGGCAAGAAAACATGACAAGTAAAGGTTGTGTCAAAAAGGTGCCATTTAAGGCCCTATTATCAGTTTTGGGTGCCCCATCCTGTATAGGTGAGGAGACTGTGGGGACAGTGGGGCATGAGGAACAACTCATACACAGTAATTGACAGGTTCTTGCTGAATCAAGCACAGAATTATCTGAGAATTCATAATTCATTAGAATTGAAAAAAAGTTCAATCGACCAGAAAAATCCAATCTACCAACTTTGACTAATTTGCAAAATGTCGAGAGATTGGCCTACAAATTGCATGAACAGGTATAAAATAGTGGGTATAAATAGCTTAAGACATTATTGGCAACATGTCTGTTTAATTTATATTATCAATATAGTTTAATTAGGCATGGAATATGAATTAAAATTGGGGGTAAAGTTCAATCGACCACTATTGACCAGTAATGACCACTTCAGGAGTATTGACCGGGGCGGTTTTAACCGGTTAAAACCGCTGGTTAAAACCGGGGGCGGTCGATTGGTGCCAACCCTGATGTATACTGTTATAGATACGATTCGGTTTATATGCATGTATTTGCGTCAACACAGCGTGGCAATATACATGACGTATATTATAGGCTATTCTATACCTATTTTTTTATAGCGCCCTGCAGTAAATGAGCTCAAAACTTATAACGCGGATCCGTTATAACGCTGTTTCACGGCTTGGACCCCATTGACCGCGCTATATTGGAGTTACAGTGTATTCACACTTTTTAGTTGGAAACTCCGAAGTTGTTTTAAATTTCGGATGAAATAATCTGTGCCAGATCCAATGGTTCATGTTGGTGAATTATGCTTAACTGCTCTATAATATTTACCGGTTAAAAATATTTTTTGTATAAACAATACCTACATGTATGTTCATTTACTAGTTAGAATCTTACAAGGAATTTTAAGATATTTTAGGATTTTCCTTAAGTTTTGCTAGCCTAAGAAGCTGTGTAAATAAATAAATAACAAGAAGTGTTTCCGATTTCCCTGTTATATATTGTATATTGTATTTAGGTGGTACAGAAATCAATAATTAGTTAATGATTGATAGCAAGTCATTCTATTAGTCTGTGATGACTGATATTAGAAAGAAAGAGGTTTCACCCACTGCAAGCTTCTGAAATGCAATCCTTGATAAAAGATACCCATCAGTTGACCCTGGGAAATTGGGCTTAATGCATGTGCATGAAGTGTGATCCCATATACGCCTGTGCCTGTGCACAGGCTAATCAGGGACAACATTTTCTGTCTAAACTTGATTTTTCATAAATGAGAGACTTCCTTTAAACGAAAAATACCATAAAAGGGGAAAGTGGTGTCCCTTTTTAGCCAGTGCAGACTGCACAGGCTATTCTTTGACATTTTGTGCACATGCATTAAGCCCCAGTTTCCCAAAGCAAAGCTCATGTGATTTTCTATGCACAGATAAACCATCAACTTCTGGCACAACTAACAAGCCTGCCTTGCATACTACCAAGAAGCCCATTACAGATGATGAAGACCTGTTTGAAGGCAGCGGAAGTGGCCACCACGAGACCTTGGAAGGTGAGACAACTTGAAAAAAATATTAAACTATAACGCTGCATTCTTGGAAAATTGGGCTTAATGCATGAGTGAAGTGTTATCCCAGATTAGCCTGTGCAGTTTGTCATTTCAACAATATGTGAACAAGTCTCTTTTAAACATTGCACTGTCCTTTCTTGTAAGTTCATGAAATACAAAATTGTTCTTCATTCTAAATTAAGGTTGTTCTTCAGGGTAGCCTTTAGTTGTTTATTATTGTGTATACCAGGCAATAGAAGTTTGCAAGGCAAACCATGATAGATTAATCAAAATTTAATAAGCCAGTGGAATTGAAATAAGAATATTGGTTTTCTTTCTCCAATCTATCTGCTCCAGTGAACTGTATACAAGATTTGATCCACAGTTGTACTTACCAACCCTAGCGTATTGTCGCTGCTAAACCCATTTATGCCTAGCGTCCTGAAAAAAGGACTTTGCAAACAGCGTAAACCCAGATGAGACGCCGCATAATGCGGTGTCTCATCTGGGTCTGCGCTGTTTGCTTACAGGAATTTCTTTATGAAATATTCTTAATATAGAAATAAATATACTTGACATCCCTTATTTCAGAAATAAATTGATCCTATTTACAAGGATGGGAGAGTCCACTGGGCATAAATGGGTTAAGAATGTGTTAATTCTGAATAGAATATTGTAGGCTCTTCTTGCGTGATGTTTTTTTTCAGTGAGTGCTATAAGTAAGGTGATTCTACAATGAACTTTTACCGAGCAATATATTCTTCCTAACCATATATAGTTATGGTTTCATCTATACTACAACCTAACAGTACAAAGTTCCGAGTGGTTTCATCTATACTACAACCTAACAGTACAAAGTTTTAAATTGAAGTGACTCAGTCAGCCATTCATTCTCATGAAAGTGTCCTTCAATCATCACTTATAAAAAACTTCCTGTTCTTTACTACCATATTCTTGAATTAAGTTCTTTTAGGTGCATTTGAATTCAGTTATACTAAAACACTTGGACTTTTTACTTTATGTGTCATCATTATGATTGGCTCTTTAGTTCAAAACAACTACTAACTGAAAGTCATCCTATTCAAAAAGCTTAGCACTTAACATATTCCCATTATGAGGCAAACAAGTTGAATACTCTGAAGGCATTACAACACAGAAGTACTCCCACAATATATGATTTTTCCATGAAGTAATCAGTCTGTCGATTATGATAGGCTTTTGAAAAAATAAAAAATATAACCCACAATCCTTTGCTATCTTATTGCAGCATATTTTATTGGAGGGGGGGGGGGGGGTATTTCTTTGTATATTGATGGTATTTGTAGTATTGAAGTGTCACTTGATACTCCATTGCGTCAACTGCTGTAAAAAGATAATTTTTATAAAGATATTAAGGTGGTAGTATGGTTGGGTTATTAATACCCGGCTTTTTCACCAATTATGATTCGGCTAGTCAATCCTGGTTTCTTTTGAACAGTTTAAACTGAAGATAGTGACGTTAGCACAATTTCAACATGCAATACTTTTTCAAGTTACAAGGTTGAAAAAACATTAATAATTTTCGGACATTCAGTGTTTACTTTAATTTGAAATCTTGGCGTTTGGGTTTCTAATTGGATCATTAAATTTAGCACATCGTACTTTCTTTGATTTATCATATAAATCTAACTTAAAATAAGCTGCGATTGTTTTGTTATCTTATTATATTTTATAATACAATTTTTTTGATTCCATCAGAAAATAACAACAGCCCTGCATAATATAATGGTTTGGAGATTTTAGGGTTTTAAACCTGCAAATTGTGGATTCTTTTCAATGGGTTTACCCTTTTGTGTCACACAGGGGTGTACCTTGTATTACATTTAAGGTAGGGAAAGATCTAGAGTGAAAATGAAAGGTGCTGTGCCCAGGTCGATATTAGTGTACCAATCTTGTATTCTATAGGTTAGTCAAAATTAAAAATTTGAAAATCTGTTGATATTTAAACAATTTTTCAAATAGCCAATGCCAAATTGAAAGCTCATGTTAAAAATCTTATGTACAAGTTTAAGACAAAGAAATTCCCTTCATAAATTTACTTATTAGAAAATGTCATTGGTCCAGCTTTACTCCACTTACCTATAATACAGTCACTCCCTTTTGTGACCCACAAAGCTTTCTTAACCCATTTATGCCTAGCGTCCTGAAAAAAGGACATTGCAAACAGCGTAGACCCAGATGAGACGCCGCATAATGCGGCGTCTCATCTGGGTCTGCGCTGTTTGCTTAAATGAATTTCTTTTTGAAATATTCTAAATATAGAAATAAATATACTTGACACCCCTAATTTTGGAAATAAATTGATCCAATTAAGAAGGATGGGAGAGTCCACTGGGCATAAATGGGTTAATATCAGGAGAACATATAAGCTGCTTTTTTTGCCAAAGATTGAGTAGGAACATTACAGGATTTATATGATACATTTCAATCTTGGATTTAAACCAACTGTGAACATTAAGGGTTCAAACTTTCCAGGGCCTTTTGGGCTTAACCATGTGGGACTTTATAGGGCTTTAAACTTGAAACTGTCAATGTGGAGACTTTACCAGTATGGTTTGATTTTGTAACTTAATACTGCTTCTTTTGTTAGAAATCTGAACAGACCTGCAGGGCCAGATATTTCCTATCTATACAATGCTCACAGATCAGTACTTGGCAGGATTGAAAGTTTATCACTGCTGATATGGCATCTCTTTAGCATTGGCTAATGCTAATTGTTGAGAGATCAGGGAAGCATTGAATGTTCTGATAGATAATTGCCAACCATAAAGATAAAGTTGCTGTAATTGGGCGGTAATGTTAACAATCAAGTCCTTTGTAGCTCTATTGGAGCTTCTATCACTTGTCTGTTGATTTTTTTTAAATACCAAAATACACTGGTTGTGAAACAACTAATGGTCAGTTACAGCTCGATCTACGGTACAGTCCGGACACATGATCAACTGTGCCAAAGACAATTTGAAGTTACTTTTCACTTGTTTTTGTTTTTCATGTCCCCTCACCATGATCATCGCTGAAGGAAATGTTCTGTGACCTATATGTGTGCTTGTTATACCCCCATTACGATTGGTAATGGGGGCTATATAGGAGTCACTTTGTCGGTCGGTCGGTCTGTCCCGAAATTTCATCCGATCTTCACCAAACTTGGTCAGAAGTTGTATCTAGATAATGTCTAGGTCAAGTTTGAATATGGGTCATGCCAGGTCAAAAACTAGGTCACAGGTCAAGGTCACACTTGGAGTTCAAAGGTCAAATGCTTGTCCGCGCCATAACATTGTCATTTATTGTGCGATTTTAAAATCATTTGGCAAATTTGTTCACCATCAATGGACGGTGTGTCACGCGAAAGAATGACATCGATATCTCCAAGGTCAAGGTCACACTTTGAGTTCAACGATCATAAATAAGCTAGTCCTGGCCATAACTATGTCATTCATTGTAAGATTTTAAAATCATTTGGAACATTTGTTCACCATCATTGGACGGTGTGTTGCGCGAAAGAATTACGTCGATATCTCCAAGGTCAAGGTAACACTTAAAGTTCTAAGGTCAAATGGCCATAAATGAGTTTGTCTTGGCCATAACTATGTTGTTCATTGAGAGAATTTAAAATCATATGGCACATTTGTTCACCATCATTGGACAGTGTGTGGCACAAAAGAATTACATCGATATCTCCAAGGTCAAGGTCACACTTTAAGTTCAAAGGTAAAAAATGGCCATAAATGAGCTTGTCCTGGCCATAACTATGTTGTTCATTGTGAGATTTAAAAATCATTTGGCACATATGTTCACCATTATTGGACAGTGTGTCGCGTGAAAGAATTACGTCGATATCTTCAAGGTTAAGGTCACACTTTGAGTTCAAAGGTAAAAAATGGCCATAAATGAGCTTGTCCGGGCCTTAACTATGATGTTTTTTGTGAGATTTTGAAATCATTTAGCTCTTTTGTTCACCATCATTGGACGGTGTGTCGCGCGAAAGAATTACGTCGCTATCTCCAAGGTCACACTTTTAGTTCAAAGGTCAAAAATGGCAATAAATGATCTTGTCTGGGCCATGAGTACATGTATGTCATTCATTGTGAGATTTAATGACTCTGTACATTAATTTTGTTCACAGTCATTGGACAGCGTGTCATGTGAAAAAATTCAAGAGTTCAAAGGTCAAAATGGCTATAAATGATAATGGCATAATAATTCTTAAAAATCGCCATAAATTAAATTCTCTTGTTTTGTGAAGACAGCATGCAAAATAGTCTGTGTCAATGCGGCATGTGGGGGTATACGTCACGTCTGTGACAAAGCTCTAGTTTTGAATGGTTTGTGTGCTGTCAGACATTTCATGTCTGACTTATACTATTTTGTTCATGATGAGATTTCAAAATAAATTGGCATTTATGATAATTATATCAAGACAATGTGTTGCCTGCAACAACCATGTTGCTTTCTGAAAGTTCAAGGTGGACATGTGGAGTTTGTGTATATACATGTACCTTATATCTGAAATACTTTATATGTGCATTATGGGATTTTAAAATAAATTGGAAAAAATAATCATTACATATTGAGGATATTTCGTATGAACAACCATGTCTGTCATTACAAGATTAATACCACAGTGGTACAGTTGTTTTAGTGACAGCGGATGTTCATCTGACCATTCTATTTCTTTATAGTGTACATGTATGGGCAAAAGTTTTCATCATTTTAAGACAAATGTTGTTTCCCCCAACTAGGTTGCTTGCTTAAAGGTCAATGTCCCATTCATGAAATAGTTTAATGTGTAGCCACAGGTACAAAGGACTGGTACAAACAGTTTATATTAACCTTTTCGCACTCAGAAGCCAAGTTAAAATGGCTATGTGCAAACAGCATAAAACCAGAACAGCCTGCGAGTAACTCACTGCTGTTTGCTGCTCATCAGTATCTTATGGTTAGAAATGAAGCCTTAAACACTTCAATCAAGTACGAAAAAGAAAATGAAAATTAACTTTCTGAGGGACTACAAATGCGTAAGTGGTAAAGGGTTAACTGTTTGTATTATGTGGCAAACAACACTCAGTTCTGTGTTCAGTGAAATATAGCGTGGGCATCTGTGTCCTCATGACATATTTATAGTTCAGTCACGAAAAAGTAGTCCACAACAAGAGGCCAGGGCAAAATTCTAGAGTAAACAAGATGTTCAAGTTGTTTTCAGTTAAAGCTCAACTAACACAGTGGTTTGCATCTACTGTTTCATATTTTGTCTTAAAAAGCTCCCATTTGAGTAAAGTGTTTCCATATTAGGCTTGCTCCAGATGGTAAACTGAAATGTGACTTTTTAAGATCAAATAAGGAAAGGATTAGTCAGTATGTCAGCATTAAGGTCTTGTGAAAAGAACATTGTAAAGACAATTCTCTGGGGGATTACCCTCAATACTGTCCTTGCTTGGCCTTACTGTCACGGCACTCTGGACAGGAGATTAAATGATAAAAACATGTAAATCATACTCCCAACAGGTTTGTTATCTTGGATTCAAAAAGTTGAGTTTTAAGAATTATTATTTTTATTTTTTAATCAACCAATATAAAAATAGACTTCAGTGGGAGACATTTTTTTTTATGTACCCGAAGGAGAGCATAATTATAGTGATCAGACCGTCCATCTGTCCGTCTTTCTGTCACACTTTGCGTTTAGGTTTCGAAAAATGCTCATAACTTCTATGTCCCTTCACATAGCAACTTGATATTTGGCATGCATGTGTATCTCATTGAGCTGCACATTTTGAGTGGTGAAAGGTCAAGGTCATCCTTCAAGGTAAAAGGTAAAAAAAAACATGTATCAAAGCGGTGCAGTAGGGGGCATTGTGTTTCTGACAAACACATCTCTTGTTAGCTGTGCTCATGGTGAGCTTTTGTAATCGCCTTTTGTCCGTCGTGCATTTTTCCTTATATGGCTATAGTAAAACCTTGTTTACACTCTAGAAGCCACATTTATTGTCCAATCTTCATGAAATTTGATCAGAAGATTGGTCTAAATGATATCTCGGATGAGTTAGAATATGGTAACGTTTGCTTGAAAAACATGGCTGCCAAGGGGCGGAGCATTTTTTCCTTATATGGCTATAGTAAAATCTTGTTAACTCTCTAGAGGCCACATTTATTGTCCGATCTTCATGAAACTTGGTCAGAAGATTCATCCCAATAATATCTTGGACGAGCTCGAAAATGTTGCCGGTTGGTTGAAAAACATGGCCGCCAGGGGGCGGGGCATTTTTCCTTATATGGCTATAGTAAAGCCTTGTTAAAACTCTAGAGGCCACATTTATTTTCCGATCTTCATGAAACTTGGTCAGGAGATTTGTCCCAATAATATCTTGTAATCTCAGGTGAGCTACTTTGGGCCTTTCAGGCCCTCTTGTGTTATAGTGCATACAAAAAGAAAGAAAATGAAGACTGCTCCTATGGCTTGTATGGCATTCTCTTGCAGTCAGACATTTTAAAACTTATCTGTTAAAAAAGTGGAAATTCCAATTTCCCTCTATTTAATAGCCCACTGTCATTAGCCCAAGATGAATTAAGAATGAAGCTTTTAATCAGAAAGATCAACTAGCTAATTCTTCCTGTATTGTTGTTAGGAAAGTTAAGTTCACTGAACAACAGTGAAAGAAGGAAGTGCTTAATTATGAAATTATATTTATGACTATTTGTTGCATTGAACCATGACTTTATGGTGCAGTCTTCCTGTTTTTCATAGAAGCTCTAGCCTTTGTAGTATGTGTTTTGTGTTGCAATCATTAACTATTGAGAAACAACACATTCATGTGGTTTAAAAGTGTGATGTAATTATTTACCATGAAAAAGTTCACCAAGAAATAGAGTTTTGGTAGATCTGTTTATCAGATGAGATTGTTTTTATGTTGTTGCAGAAGTCACCTGCATTGGTTTTGTTTGCTGGAATAGGAGTGTAAACATAAAAAATGTATATATTGACCAGTGCAATTATATCTAAATGACTAATAAAAGCCATGGTAATTATTCTTTTTTTCCTGTGTCATCATGATTAGAAATCTCTTCTACTGGATATTCATTGCAAAGCAATCACTAGATCTGGTTACACCCAGTTGTTGTTTACCATGCATGGCTTTAAAACTGGGGCATGGTAGTTTAGTAAATGAGACTTTGTGCATTCGGCATATTTATGTCACCAAAGAATGCAACAAAAGCTTGTGTAAGGCTAATCAGGGACAACACATCCCGCTTTATGATATTTTTCGTTTAAAGAAATACTCTTCCAAGTAAACATTCAGTTTAGGTGGAAAGTGTCATACTGATATCTGGATAGTATAGGAACGTAACCTTGTTTTACTGACACTTTTCAAACAAAGTGACTGCTTATTGGTGTCTAAAGTGCATTAAATGTCAAAGAAAGACATGATGCTGCAAATAATTTTCTACACTATGTCTGTGAGTGTGAGAGAACTTGTCACATAATGTTACCTCTCCCAGACATTTCTCTCTGCAGATTTTAACCCTTAAAGCGCTGGAGCTGAATTTTAAAGGCTTTTGCAAACAGTTTGGATCCAGATGAGACGCCACAGAACGTGGCGTCTCATCAGGATCCAAACTGTTTGCTATTCTGATAGTATTCTTTGAAAAAAATAGAAGAAAATGCTAATTTTAGAAATTCTGCAGACGACATTTTAGCAGAAGACAAATTTCCCAGCATGCAAAGGGTTAAGTGTTTGATTACGACCAGTAATTGTGTTACTGTGAAACTGATTTCTGTTTATAATCACTCAGAAAAAGGATGCAGACATCCAAGGCTGGGGTCAGCCTTGAAGTATTGGAGAAAATTATATGGGCTTATTCCTTGAAGGTGTAAAAAAGTTCAGTCACTCTCTTGAGACAAAACAACGTTGTATATGATTTCATAAAAAGAAATAATGTTGATACCACCATTCAGCCTTAGCCATACTAAGGTAACAACCAATGGTGATGAACATTTATTGTTTCCTACCGGTGAAACTGGAGGGGACTTATGGTTTGCGCTCTGTGTGTCCGTCATTCAGTCAGTCAGTCTGTCACACGTATCTAAATCCTGCGATAACTTTAAAAGTTCTTCATATTTTTTCATAAAACTTGAAACATAGATAAATGGCAATATGGAGATTATGCACGTCATTTCATTTTGTTCCTACGTCACAAATTCTGGTTGCTATGGCAACAACAAAAAATAAATTCTGACAATGGTGGAGTTTCACTGGTAGGGGACCATATTGCTTAACAATAGTCTTGTTTAAGTTTAAACTTGTAAAAATGTCAGGCATGCAAACTTTCCAAACCATTTACTTAACATATACAATTGCTGAAACTGATATCAATTCATGACCTTCTAAGTTTCATCAGCATATGTTATGTTCATTTGCAAAAGTTTATGAGATTGTTTAGTCTTTACACATGTCCTTTTGTATTGAAATGCTGCTATCTATGGATGTCACATTGTTCACTGGAACATAAGAAGGCTTTCTCCCCTTTATACTGCAGATTATATTAGCAGAACCACTCATTGATTTTCCTGAAAAGACTAATAAGATCAAGCTTCTTCATGTTTTATTGGTCGAAGGATTTTTCCTGACATTGTTGCTTTTAAAAAGTGAAGCAAAGATATTTGTATGCGTTTGTTCTACATTTATATGATCAACCAGACTGACACGTTCACATATAACTGGTAGCCAGGATTTTGCTTAGGCAAAAATGCTTTTTTCTTTAAACACATTTTAAGAAAATGTCAGAAATAAATAAGACTCATTTTAGAATAATTTCCTAAGTACACGTATTACGTGATTTTCCTTATTTTAGCTTATTTCCTCTTGTGATCTGCTTTATATGCCAAAATTGCTATTTCAAACTGAAGACATTTTGCACTCGGTAAAGAGTGTGCAATATTATTGTCCAATGAGGTGTTTCCAATATCACACACTGATTATAATCATATTGATGGTTATTTCTAGGAGATAATAAAACAAAATGCAAGCCAGGAATATTTTTCTTATCACACCTCTGTAAATTCAAAATTGGCAGAGAAAAGTGGCCATGGCGTAGTGGGTATGATGTCAGCCTAGCGACCAGGAGGTCACAAGTTAGTTCCACAGTGTAAGCGTTCTTTCAATCTCTATTAAAGACACCAAGGACTCACTGTTTCTACCTGGGGAACATACTCCATAGTGTTTAAACAGCCTTAGTCTTTCAATGCAATAGAGCTAAAATAAATAAGTTTTAACGTTAATTCAAAATTCATATATCTTGCAGGCCCAAGCACAAAGGCCCCTGTTGTGGTTACCAGCTCTAGCTCCAGCCGACCGCTGACAGCGTGCGAGAACCTGCGCAGTACCGCTCTAGACAAGGCGGTCTTCATACCCGAGTGTGAGGAGGATGGAGGGTTCCGCAAGCAGCAGTGCACCGTGGACAATGTCTCCAAGACGAAAGTCTGCTGGTGTGTGGACCCCAGGGGACAAGAGATCAAGGGCACCCGCATGGTGTTCCCCAAGGTGCCGGACTGTGACTTTGGTAGGTAGTGGTGCGAAAGATGTGGGCTTCGTTATGGGAAACTAGGCTTGATGCATGTGCATACAGTGTTGTCCCAGATTAGCCTGTGCAATCTGCTGAGGCTATTTAGGTATGACACTTTCCGCCTAACCTGGATATTGTTTAGAAAAGACATACTTTAAACAAATAATTCCTTAAAAGCAGAAAGCATCCACCTTGATTAGCCTTTACGGATCACACAGGCTTTTCTGGACGGCACTAAACACACAGGCATTAAGCCCAGGTGGACGGCACTAAACACACAGGCATTAAGCCCAGGTGGACGGCACTAAACACACATGCATTAAGCCCAGGTGGACGGCACTAAACACACATGCATTAAGCCCAGGTGGACGGCACTAAACACACATGCATTAAGCCAAGGTGGACGGCACTAAACACACATGCATTAAGCCCAGTTTTCACAGAAGAAGGCTCATATGATAATAAATTGAGACTGCTGTCTTCAAAATACATAGGTTCTGATTTAAAAATAAAATTATAGTGGTTTTGGTTGGTACTCGTTTCAAAGATAATATCATAAAGTTAAAGTGCTGAATCTGATCGTTGTTAGTACTCGTTTCAAAGATAATACCATAAAGTTAAACTGCTGAATGTGATTTTGGAATTTACTGGTTTCAAATGATATGCTCACAAACAACACTTTCAAAAATTGATTTCTAATGGACTTTTACGGATCAGAGCGCAATAATTAGGTAAAATACGTTTGTATGGTGCAGTTTCTTTAAAAAAAAGTAATTACTGGTTATTTCTTTTAGGCAGATCAGTAAAAACATGTGTATTCTGTTGGTATAATATTACTTTTGAACAAAGCTTTTGCAATAACTCATTATTATACCTTTTGAACGCCCACAGGGAAATTTTATTTTCAAAATATCATCCTTTATTAGGGAACCCAAATCACTGTTTTCACCTCTATACATTTTTTACATGGCTGGATAATTGCTGATTTGTGAGCCTTGTTCTGGGAAATGCGTATTGATAAATTGTCTGCAACAACTGCAGAGGACGCTCATCTGGGAGGACATTGTCTGCCTAGACTGGAGTTTGGTTAATAAGAGACTTTCTTAAAAATAACAATACCATAAGAGCCGCAACTGTCATTCCTGATTAGCCGTCCACACAGGCTAATCTGGGACGACTTGTTACGCACATGCATAAAGCCCTGTTTTACCAGGACAAGATTCATATTTGCTACTGTGCCTTTTGCAGGATCCAACCTCAAGTCGTGCGTGTTCCAGCGGGTACAGCATTCCCAGGGTCTGCTGGGTGCCTACAAGCCCACATGCACTGACAGTGGCGAATATGAGCCTGTGCAGTGCCACGAGCGCGAGTGCTGGTGTGTGGACACCCTGGGGAATGAGCTACCCGGCTCTGTGAAAACAGACAGGACCCAGTTGAACTGCTCACCTAGTAAGTGGATTTGGTTTGTCTCTGCTCTCCTAGTGCATTGGTGTCCCCTGGCCTGTTCACCTGACCGTGGTGGATTAAGATCCTGGCGGGTCAATTTCAAACGATGGTAGTCTGACAAAGCAACTATAGTAAATTTTTTTCCCAAATTGAGAAAAGTACTGTAACCTTACCAAGTTGGATAAATAAGTGCAAAAAACATGAATTAGGGGAAATTTGCATTGTGATATTTTCAGATTGGGAATTATAATAATATCAAGATGTGTTTGTGAAACACAATGTCAGTGTCCGACAAATTTCTTATTTTTCAGGTAGCCCACTGGGCTACCAATAAAAATATTTGGTAGCCCATAAAATTTTCCTACAAAATGATAAGAGGCAGGTTTTCATCTTTATTTTATTTCTTCATTTACATATACATAATATGTATACATACATATACATAAAACAGCAAGTACTCTGATGTACACAATCAATATCGTAAATTAATGTTACAGTACAGGCACCGTGTACTTAAATGTAAATGTACCAAAGAAAATCATATACTACATGTAGATATTACATGTATGTGCACATGTATGTGTACTTAAATTCGGACAGCACGTTAAGTCGTAAACGTAAATAAAGCGTTTAGCTGATCAATACGATTGACTCGTATAATGTTAATCAATGCAATTGCTCTTTTTAACAACAAAAACCGAGAATCAAGAAATCAAGAGTATTAAATCATTTATTTACTTGTGTCCGACTTTAAGTACTGTCCGAATTTACGTATTGCATCCGTTTGTTACGACACTTGTGTGCAGTCAGTATAAAATACAACAATTGTTTCAATAATGAAGGAACTGATACAGCGTAACAGTAACGATACAGCGTGTTGACATGATATTTTATTAAGAGAAAATGCCAATGCCAAATAATTTGCGAGATACCCCGGTACTTTAGTTGAAATTCACAACGAAACTATTAATGGAAATTAAATGATCTCAATGTTGTACCCGCTACGAAATTTTTATATACAAATAAATACACCACGCCAATTTTCGCGCGCTTTTTATCAGGACAAAGAAATTCATTTTTTAAATGTAGAATTTTGTAACCTAAAATAGCTGTACACAACGCGTGCAGACCGTGGCAGGTTATTTACGCATGTTGCAATACAACGGTCCTGATTGGGAGCTTATTTCATCATATCTTTAAATAGAACCATATGCCGAAATTCATTTGACACTTTAGAAAATTTCAAACGTTTGTGTTTATGACTATTATCCTCTATATTACCCACCCATAATTTGGTTTAAAAAATATAAATCGGGCATATACGGGATTATTGATTATCAGTTGAATAATCCAATTATTAATTGACAATGCAAACTAATTAGCAGGTGTTAACCGCGTTTACAAAGTTGTCATTAATATTCATTTTCGGTTTCGTTACCGTTTTGAAGAATACGCTTTTGTTTTAATTTATTTAATGTTTGGCGTCCTTGGATATTTAACGACATCAAAAACGTTGTCGCTATTACTTATTGTTGCGGTTAACAAAGAATTCCAAACTGCGAAATGATGTTGCATCATGTGCGCCAACTATCCAACCGGCTCTCATTATATTATTAGCAGACGACAAATGTTGATTCTGATTGGATGATTAAAATACACTGTTACTGTTTAAGACATTACCGCAAGTGATCGGTGACTGATTAGATAATTGATTGCACTTTGTTATCGGATTATAAGCAATACATAGTGTACAAACACATGGTCAGCGTGTTTATTCTACGTATGTCTGTCAATAAACCGGGCTACCGCTCTTATAGATTTATAGTAGCCCGGCGGGCGTCTGCTGGAAAATTTCAGTAGCCCCCGGGCTCCGGGCAATGGATTTGTCGGACACTGCAATGTCCCCCTATATGACGTTTGACCTTGAAGGATGACCTTGACCTTGACCCTTCACCACTCAAAATGTGCAGCTCCTTGAGATACACACGCATTTCAAATATAAAATTGCTAGCTTCAATATTGCAAAAGTGACATTACATGAGCAATTTTGACTCATATATTTGACATTGAAGGATGACCTTGACCTTTTACCACTCAAAATGTGCAGCTCCATGAGATACACATGCATGCCAAATATCAAGTAGCTATCTTCAATATTGCAAAAGTATTCATAAAATAAGCGATTTGGGCCACATATATTTGACCTCTGACCTTGAAGGATACCCTTTACCTTGACCTTTCACCACTCAAAATGTGCAGCTCCATGAGATACACATGCATGCCAAATATCAAGTTGTTATCTTCAATATTGCAAAAGTATTCATAAAATAAGCGGTTTGGGCCACATATATTTGACCTCTGACCTTGAAGGATGACCTTTCACCACTCAAAATGTGCAGCTCCATGAGATACACATGCATGCCAAATATTAAGTTGCTATCTTCAATATTGCAAAAGTATTCATAAAATGAGCCATTTTGGCCACATATATTTGACCTCTGACCTTGAAGGATGACCTTGACCTTTCACCACTCAAAATGTGCAGCTTCATGAGATAAACGTGCATGCCAAATATGAAGTTGCTATCTTCAATATAGCAAAAGTTATTGCAAAATGTTAAGTTGGCTCAAACCAACCAACAGACCAACCAACCAACCAACAGACAGGGCAAAAACAATATGTTCCCCACTACTATAGTGGGGGACATAAAAATAAGTCTTTAAATATCAGTGGTATTTATTGCACTAACCGATTCAGATATTCATTTACATGCATTTTGGCTTGAAATGTTCAGTTTCAGTGACATTATATTTGTTCACTTGCAAATAATGTTACTTTGGAACGTAATTGGCACAGTTTGCCTCCCTTCTTCGATTTTTCAGACGCCAATAGGGAATTTTGTAGTTCTTCCTAAATGTGAGAGTACCTTTTAAGATGGAAAAAAAAATGCGGAACTAGTTGTTTTTAGAAAAGCTTGAAGCATTAAGTCACAGTTTATCACTTTGGTTTTAAAAGAATGAGAGAGGATATTTGTTCATGTCAGTGTAAGATTGTTTGTTATTTCACGAGTGATCATAGAAAATATATTTTCACTAGTGGCGCAGCCACTCGTAAAAATATTATTTTTCTTTGATCACTAGTTTTTATGTCCCCCACTATAGTAGTGGGGGACATATTGTTTTTGGCCTGTCTGTCTGTTGGTCTGTTGGTCTGTTTGCGGCAACTTTAACATTTTGCAATAACTTTTGCTACATTGAAGATAGCAACTTCATATTTGGAATGCATGTGTATCTCATGAAGCTGCACATTTTGAGTGGTGAAAGGTCAAGATCAAGGTCATCCTTCAAGGTCAGAGGTCAAATATATGTGGCCAAAATCGCTCATTTTATGAATACTTTTGCAATATTGAAGATAGCAACTTCATATTTGGCATGCATGTGTATCTCATGAAGCTGCACAATTTGAGTGGTGAAAGGTCAAGGTCATCCTTCAAGGTCAGAGGTCAAATATATGTGGCCAAAATCGCTTATTTTATGAATACTTTTGCAATATTGAAGATAGCAACTTGATATTTGGCATGCATGTGCATCTCATGGAGCTGCACATTTTGAGTGGTGTAAGGTCAAGGTCATCCTTCAAGGTCAGAGGTCAAATATATGTGGCCGAAATCGCTTATTTTATGAATACTTTTGCAATATTAAAGATAGCAACTTGATATTTGGCATGCATGTGTATCTCATGGAGCTGCACATTTTGAGTGGTGAAAGGTCAAGGTCAAGGTCATCCTTCACAAGGTCAAGGTAATCCTACAAGGTCAAATGTCATATAGGGGGACATTGTGTTTCACAAACACATCTTGTTTTCTATGATCACCATGTAACAACGCTACTCCATTTTTAGACTTTTCAGAATGCTATTTTTAAGTAACAATTTATTTTTACTTAACACCGATTTGTTTTGTTTACCTTGATATCATTATTTCGGATGGCTTTTCTGAATAAAACTTTTGGTACTGGTATGATGAAAATCGTATCGCAATACAGTATGTGGATTGCGTATTGTGATATATAGAGATATACTGGTATATTGTTGCAGCACTAGTTGGTTGATTAGTTCTGCAGTTCCCCCCCCTCCCCCCCCCCCCCCCCCCCTGAAAATATTATATTGCCCATGCCATCACAACAGCGTATGTTTCAGGCACAAAGGGCCCTATTTTGACGGCCACAAAGGCCCCAGTAAATAACACCTCACGGCCCGCTACTTCCAGTACCACAAAGAAGCCTGTGGACTTGCCGAAGCCAGGCTACACCATACCAATAGATGAAAAGGATGAGGTAATAGAGGAACCCATCGTTACAGATGTTGTGGTGGATGTGGAGTCAGGTAAGCACTGGTTTTTTGGCTTCTTGTTTGTAGTGGCGTCTGTTTGCAATACAAATCTTTGGTCCTTGGGCAACATGTTGAGAAGGTCAATATTAAATTGGGTAACAATGAAGTAAAAATTAAAATTTGTATATAAAAAGCCCCCCCCCCCCCCCTATATGAATGTTATTTATTTTACCAAAGAAAGGGTACAAACAAACATTCTCATTTCATAAATATAACAATTATCTTTTTTAAAGGTCATCATCAATGTTAAGACAGTCATTGGCACATTAATAACAAAAATCTAGAATTAGACTTTAAACAAGGAACCTTCATCTTACAGATATTTTTGTCCTCTAACCGTTTCACCGGAGGGGAATTATGGTTTTTTTCGCTCCTTCTGTCTGTCTGTCCGTAACACTTTTCTGGATCTTGCGATAACTTCAAAAGTTCTTCATATTTTTTCTTGAAACTTGAAACATGGATAGATGGCAATATGGAGATTATGCACATCATTTCATGTTGTTCCTACGTCAAAAATTCTGGTTGCTATGGCAATAAATATTTAAAAAAAAAACAATTCTGACAATGGTGGGATTTCTGACAATGGTGGAGCCGGTAGGGGACATATAATGCTTAGCAATTGTCTTGTTACAAAATATTAAGGATCAGGCTGTACTAGAACATTTTAATAGCTGCTTTGCTTTAGTTAACAACCTTGCTTGCTGTATTTGTGAATACCTGCACAAGATCCTTTGTTTGTAGGCCCTTCGTTAATGTGTTGTGTGTGCAAATGAAGTCTGAAACCATTTGCATAATTTGCTTTTGCGCCATGATTTTGCATATTTGATGTAATCAAATGAATTAAGTAATATTGCAGACAAACACACAATTAAATGCTAGGTTGGCCTGGAGCTTAATGTACAGATTGTTTTGTTTTACAAGATAGAAGAAGAATTTTTTTGCAAAAAAAAAGATATTTAAGGGCTTCACATCACTACTGAAATCAGGTCATGTTTTTTTTATCTACTGAAGGATGGTACAATAATTGAATATGTTGTCAATAAATGTAAATGACATTATTTTGGCAAAATTATGTGACAGTTTATATTTGTTGATGTCTGGGTTTTGCAAATTTTCTTGGAGTTCTGTCTGGTTTAAATATATTTTTCATTTGAATGTGAAACACAGAGTATACTAGGCGATTGTTAAATACAGACAACAAAGTATTACCAAAAAAATGTATTGATGTCACCATATAAAACAAAATCACAACATTTCACTGTTTGTTTTTTGGATATAACTGGTAGAAATACAGCTGAGTTTGTTACACAGGGCCATTTCTTCAAAACGTTCTCAACTGGTTCAGGATAACAATTGTTAATTCTCTGTGTCTATTATTTTGTGTTCGGGTTTTAAACTCTCTTCTTTTTGGCATATTGTGTCCCTGCTTTAAATGACAGAATAGAGTTACAAATTGTTCTTTACTTTTCTAGATCTATTCATAACAGAAGAGTTTTCATGCACCCTGTAATGGGTGTAATAGGGTGTTTTCATGCACCCTGTAATGGGTGTAATAGGGTGTTTTCATGCACCCTGTAATGGGTGTAATAGGGTGTTTTCATGCACCCTGTAATGGGTGTAATAGGGTGTTTTCATGCACCCTGTAATTGGTGTAATAGGGTGTTTTCATGCACCCTGTAATGGGTGTAATAGGGTGTTTTCATGCACCCTGTAATGGGTGTAATTGGGTGTTTTCATGCACCCTGTAATGGGTGTAATAGGGTGTTTTCATGCACCCTGTAATGGGTGTAATAGGGTGTTTTCCTCCACTAAGGTTTCCCCAAATTCAAGCTTCTGTTTGTCATTGCATTCTTAATCATAATAAATTAGCCTGGCACTGGGAAAACAGAACTTAATGCATGTGCATAAATTGTCTTCCAAGATGAGCCTATGCAGTCTGCACAGGCTAACCAGGGACAAATTTTGTTGTCTAAAATGGGTTTTTGGTATGAAGAGACTTCCTTCGAACAAAAAACACTATTGAAGTGAACAGATTTGTCCTTGATTGCCCTGTCTTAACTGCCCAGGCCTTTCTTGAACAACACTTTGCCCACATCCTTTCTTGAACAACACTTTGCCCACATGCTTAAAGCTTTGTTAAAGCTGAAATGAATGTGTGGAGGACATCACATATGGTACAATCTGTGTACAAACATTGTGTGTTTCCTTTGGCTTATTGTGTGTTTCCTAAGGATCTTTGTTTGTTTCTTTTGGCTCTTTTTTCCTTTGGCTCATTGTGTTTTCTTTGGCTAATTGTGTGTTTAATATGGCTCATTGTGTGTTTCCTGTGGCTCAGTGTGTGTTTCCTTTGGCTAATTGTGTGTTTAATGTGCCTCATTGTGTGTTTCCTGTGGCTCATTGCGTGTTTCCTGTGGCTCATTGTGTGTTTCCTCCTGTGTCTAATTGTGTGTTTAATATGGCTCATTGTGTGTTTCCTGTGGCTCATTGTGTGTTTCCTGTGGCTCATTTGTATACTGTGGCTCATTGTGTGTTTCCTTTGGCTAATTGTGTGTTTAATGTGGCTCATTGTGTTTCCTGTGGCTCATTGTGTGTTTTCTGTGGCTCATTGTGTGTTTACTGTGGCTCATTGTGTGTTTCCTTTGGCTTATTGTGTGTTTAATGTGGCTCATTGTGTGTTTCATGTGGCTCATTGTGTGTATCCTGTTGCTCATTGTGTGTTTACGGTGGCTCATTGTGTGTTTCATTGCATGTTTCAGCTCCAGGTAAGAAGCCTGAGCCTGAGAACAACTATGGAGAGAACAACAGGCTAGACAATATGGTCTCCCCAACAAAGCATGATGACAGCTCCATGCTGGCCCAGCCAGGCCTCCTTGCTGGTAAGTACAGGACCCAGGCTTGTAAAATGTCTTATGAAGTTCTTAAGGGATCTTTTGCAGTTTTGTAAAGCCACATACATTGTAAAATATCTCAAAGAGAAAATGATATAGAAAAAAAGTAATACAAATGGAACTTGTGGCTGATGCTCTTTGTTGGTACAGAGTCAGTAGTTGCAAAAGCTGTTAGATAATCTTAAGACCTTAATCCATAAGTAAATAACCAAAAAAAGTCTTCCTTGATTATAAGACGGCTTTTATTGCAGCTGTATGAAATTTGTATATCTTTCATATATGTGTATTACTGAATGTTTACTGTTGCCATTTCAGCTGTGATAGGAGGTGCAGTGGTGGGTCTACTCTGCATGATTTTGCTGGTGATGTTCATCGTGTACCGCATGAAGAAGAAGGACGAAGGCTCCTACCCCCTGGACGAACAGAAGTACCTGAACTACACATATAACAAGGCTCCTGATAAGGAATTCTATGCTTGAAAAGGGGCTGACACGGGGGCCCATCTGCGGTCATGAAATAGAATATCGTTAAGAATTTTGTTACCTTGCACATGCCTGTAATTTATATGTGTAAGGAAGAATGAGATGAAGAAAAAAAGCTGTATACTTTTTCAGTGTAAATGTTAAAGATGAAATAATTGTCTTATAATTATATCTTGATAACTTTTAAAGAAGACCATGACCATGTGTTGAAAGGAAATGATTTTGTTCTTGATTATTAAGTACTTGCAACCCAACAACAACTAAGAGTAAAGTACCTTTCCTTTCAAGTAACATGTGGAGTGGAACTTTTATGTGTATTGAACAAACGTTGTACATTCGTCTTAGTTGACTGTGACTGTATGTTTTAACTGTGTTTGTTTCTGAAGCCAGTAATATCTTGAACTCTCTGGGATGTTGTGCTATCCAAAATTTGGGTAAAAAAGTGTGTGGAGACCAAATTTGTGGGTAACTGCCACATGATGTAACTGATAGGGTGGAATTAAATATCTGGGGGGAGGTTTCATTCTTGAGGAAAACCGCATGAATCTTAAGAAATTTTCTGAGGGGATTGAGCCGATATTATGCGTCAGCAGTAAAATAAAAAAGCTATTTATGAATATTTCTTATATTTATTGAAGCAATTAGAATGAAAAGAATGTCACTAACAAGTTTACTAGTTGACAGATAAGAATTACTCTTTCTTACTAATTGCACCAAGTTGTCTGACAAAAGATGGTAGTAATTTGTTTGGATTATGCATCCATGTGCTATCCTTATCACTGATAATATAAACCCTAAAAAGCTAAACAAAATCAGTTATCATAAATACAAACAGGTCAGTTTTACTGGAGAATTTACAGCTATTATTACAGAAGCTTCACCATTTTTGCCTAGGGTCTAGAAAAAAAGGCCTTGGCAAACAGCATAGACCCAGATGAGACGCATCAGGGTCTGCGCTGTTTGCTTAAAGGAATTTCTGTAAGAAATATTCTGAATATAGAAATAAATATACTCGACATCCCTTATTTTGGAAATAAATTGATTCAGTTTAGAAGGATGGGAGAGTCCACTAGGCATAAATGGGTTAAGACAAATAGATAATAATAACATCTGAATCCTGACAACTTGAACAAAGGGGATTTTAATGATCAGTTGCGGTATCAAGTAAGCCGATATTATTCAGTATTTGGTGGTACATCATCCCAGTGATGGCAGGAATTCCATGTTACGATCGCTTCATCCACCCCCAAGATCAAGATAATGTCATGTGATACCTCATTGTAAATATAGTGTACACTATCAGGACTCTAACTTGGTTGTTACCATAACAACCTTTCAAACCTGTTGATTTATTTTTTTCGGTAAAGAAACGTATTTTTGCAAGCAAAGTTTTCGGGCATTCATTTTATTATTTTAAGATGAATCTGTCAGCCACTGGTGTTTTTAAAATTTTAAGATACTAAGAGAGCATTTTGAAAACAAGAGACCAGAAATCAGCTTATATTAAAACACTGTTTTTTATTGGGTTTTCAATTAAATTTTATACTGTGATTGTGTATTGATTTGAAATCTCTTTGTCAACTTAAATTTGGTATCATTTTATAGGCTATGTTACATTCCAATTTTCGTTGGACAAGATGTATACTTGCTTGCTATAGCAACAACATTAATTGGATAATAATATTAAAAATTTGAGATTTTATTATAAGCAACTAGGTTAATTGTCATCATGTTCATTTTCCATACTGCTCTCATGTTACTCTAACACCAATGTTCTATTGTTGCTGCAGTAATCAAGGCATACATTCAAAAGACAAGTTGCACAGTTTGCTTGTGAGCAACACATTTGTAAAACAGTTTTGACTTTTTTAGGATTTTGTGTTTTTGTACACATTTTGTATGTTTGTTTTCTTGATAAGTACTATATTTTAAGATGCAATTTGTACTTTCAATTTGGACTTTTTGTAAAGTTTGTAAACAAGACAGTACCACAGCTGATCAACTGGAGTTTGACTGGAATCTCATCTTTATAATTGCTTGGTGATGTTGCAAGAAAATAACATCATGGTGAATGTGAAATATCGGCAACAGAACTGTGATGAAATGGTTTTTCAAGAGCGTTGCAAGAAGTCTGAGGCATTCAACGCAATCAAGTTAAAATAAATGGGGTTCTTACTAATGGTTTGCGTTGTGTCTTCAATTAAGTTTTTTTCTTGAATGATAAATGAATGTATAATTTGATTTTTTTGAGAACACATATTTTATTTGTGAAATCTTCAAGCTCATCATAAATCGTGATGTGTCAGTCGCTGGTAATGTATTGTTTACACATCTTGTTATTAATGTTGGTTTTTGTGACACAGTTTTTCAGAATGCTAGATCATTGAACATTGGTTATGTGTATGATTTAAAAAGTCCTCTTTCGTAAAAAAAGAACCAAGGTTTTTCTTCTGCCTGGTAAACTTGTGAATTTATTTAAGAAAAGTTGTTCTTTCGTAATCATGCTTTACAAACTTGAAATGTGAATAAATGTAAATTTTTGTTGAAACAGTTTGTGTTTTGGATAATGTTGGTTTGTAAAAAAAATGTGTTTCTGATCAAAGTTAGTTTAGTGTTTTTTGTAAGTGTTCTTTTCAAGTTGTTAACTGCTTAAATACCTTTATCTGAATACATATTAAGTTAGTGTAAAGGTTTTAAAAAACATCTCATTTTCAAAGTACATGTATGACCACCGCTGAATTTTTATATGTATTTCCACTTTTAAACATTGTTTCTGCACATGTATTAATATAAAATCAGTTTTTGTAAAAAAAGAAAGAAAAAATAAACTGTTTTCAATGACAGTAAAATGTACATGTTGAAGTATTTAGTAGCATGAATTATAAATTGTGTCTGACTAGTTGCTGATCTAAGTTTGTTTAACACAAATTTTGTATTTGTTCGATTGTTTCAATGATATGTAGTCCTGTATATAGTTTCTGTTTGTTATCTTCATTACTCATGAATCCTTCATCGTATTGTTCACCCATCTCATAAATGTTTATGCATATTCTGAAGCTAAGAAGTTCTTGAAAACAGCTAAACAGCATCTTTCATCTCATCAATGACCATAGTTGCACGTGTAGTTTGCATGTTTTGATTCTGAATTATTTTTATTTTGTACAAATATTATATTTTTTTCAGAATTACTTTAAGGTTGAATAAGCAATTATTTCTAATTCAGTTATACTTTATGAATGGTTGTATATTTTATTTACTATGATAATTTCTGTTGAAACACAGCCAAACTACCTGTATTTTAAGCTCGACTTTACAGCTGTACACAGTTTTAAGCCATAAAGCTTTATGCTTGCAATCTTTGTAATGTTTCCAGTTTACATCTATTCATTTTATTTTTGAGGAACAGATGTGATTGTTAAAATGCCAATGAAGCTGGATTGAAATCCTCAAAGGCAATATAGCAGCACACTAACGCTTTTTAAATTAGTTTATATCTGATTAAAGTAAAGGTTTTCTTGTTATCGCAACACACAAATGTATGGAATAATATAATTTAACTGTCGTGTTTTATTTTGCAATTGTAAGAAGAATTTTGAGATGTCACTTCGGATCCTTTGTGAAAATGACAGTACAACAGAGCAATCAATGGCCTGTACATAGAATATACATTAAGAATGTAACTGTAGTATTGAGATAATATTTAATAGGTGTGATATAATTGTGAACCTTACAGGTTAACTTAGGTCTTGCTAAGATATCAACAGAACATGGTGTTTAGTATAATGAAGGAATAGAAATGTATACTATTTACATTATTGCTACCAAAAGTCTAAAGTAATATTTTGGAGTTGTATGCCTATGGAAATTTCCCTTTTTGGAAAAATATTCATAGAATCTTTGGTTGTGAAAATAACTTTGCTTTTGCTTTATATTTATTTGATTATTTTCTCGAAATATTTACTTTATATTCATATCAATATTGATCATTGTGTACAAGAACAATGTTAACTGTGCTATTGTGTGTCATAGTTTGACTTTTGATTGGAGGCATCTTAACATGGTTAGCTTAAAATATTAACTAGGCCTTTTTTATTATTTGCAAAGATAGCTCTAATATGGCACCAAATAAGGTAAATGAAAAAAAGAAAGAAAATGTTTAAATATCATGTAAGTTAACAAACAAGACATGTTGAAAATATTTTACGAATGTATTTTTTATTGATTCTTATTTTCAATGCATTTTCAGGCAATGTTCATTATTGTCTTTAATTTAAAAAAAATCATTTAACGACCTTCAACTGAATCAAATGGAATGAGAGTTGATGTAAACCACACGTCATGAGCACCCACCATCCTCATTATTGTGTATTCTATTGTGTAACTATTTTTAAAACAATAATCACATGTTTTTAGACGTACTGTAGTTAAAAGAAGTGTCATTAAAAGTAAATAACATTATTTTTGACCTTATTGACTGATATTACAATAGTTGGAAATAATATTATTTTATTTTGAACACACACATTTGCACAATGTAAGTACATGTATGTGTGTTAATTATAATTTTTGTTTCAAGCTTATGCAGATTTGCAACCATATAACAACTCTTAAACTTTAGAAAACTTATTTATTGGGTTTAACAATTTTAAAGTTTGTGCTTATTTATTTCCCGTATGTTTTCTCTTGATTTTAATTATTTAAATGAGAATTATTTTTGTATTACAATTGATTGAAGTATGCTAACAATGCATTTCTGAATAAGGATTTTATTTTTTAGTTTCAAATCTTTATTTACTCGTGTACTGTTCAAAGGATTAAAAGACATTTCTATACAAATGTGTTTTGGTCTTTAATTTTAACTCTCCTAGTTGTAGAACTATAAATGAGCCACGCTCAAGAACAGTGGGCTTATTGCATGTGCATAAAGTGTCGTCCCGTTTTCAGGGAAGGCACTTTCCGTGTTAACTGGAATTTTGCTAAGAAGAAAATTCCTTTGTGGAGAATTTTGTACCTGATAAGCATGTGTGGACTGCACAGACTGACCTGGGATGACGTGTGGACTGCACAGACTGACCTGGGATGACATGTGTGGACTGCACAGACTGACCTGGGATGACATGTGTGGACTGCACAGACTGACCTGGGATGACATGTGTGGACTGCACAGACTGACCTGGGATGACATGTGTGGAGTGCACAGACTGACCTGGGATGACATGTGTGGACTGCACAGACTGACCTGGGATGACATGTGTGGACTGCACAGACTGACCTGGGATGACATGTGTGGACTGCACAGACTGACCTGGGATGACACGCACGGCATGCACATTTTTTTTAACACATTTATATAGCGCCCTTTTCATACAGTATGTGCGTTCAAGAGGCGCTTCGCAATTTTTCCCTGATCACTTGGTCATACGTCATCCGTTAACATTGTGGCTGATTTCCCTCACAGGTACCCATTTATAAACCTGGGTGGAGAGGAGAATATGTGGTATTAATTTCTTGCTCAGGAAAATTCCAGTAGTCGGGGGGCATGATTCAAACCAGTGACCTCTCGATCTCTAAGCCAGCGTCCTACCATTAGACGACTGCACATGCATTAAGCCCTGTTTGCCCAGAGCAAGGCCCCAATGTAGGTCCGATGTTCAATGCTTGTTTTATGATCTTGGGTAAATTAATGGTATACAAATGCTGTCTGACAGTTCTGTAAATGGTATAACATTACCAAATCACAAAAAAGGTTTTTATTTCATATCTTAAGCTAAGGCTAGTAGTATTCCATCTATCCGCATCCGCAAAATCATAATAGGGACCCTATGTTCCAATTATCCGCATACGTCCAATGTATCTTTCTTTTTTGGGGAAAAAAGTATATGAATAATAAAACTGAAAATTATAATTGAGATAATTATTATGAAGGGCAAGGATGAATTCAAGTAGATATAAGGTACAAATCATCATTCTGTCTGTAAAAGAATACAAATGGTAAATACCTGAAACATCTTCTAGTGCCTTGGCTATGCTTTTCCAAACATTTGAAGTTAAATCAGAGTCCCGAAATGCAGAAATGCGTTGGTTGTATAATTCCAGGTATATTCACGAATTCGATAAGTTTTTCAGTTGATTTTTGAGATGACAGCTTCCCTCAAAGTGCTCAATGCCGTCTGTATCTTGTCTGCATCCGCATTAGAATGCTCACTTGAGCGTTCTTTTGCGGACGCCTATTGCGAGTGCGGATATGCGCAGTGCATTTTAACTTGTTCTATTTGTTTACGGATGCGGATATGCGAATACGAACAGATGGAATAATAGCCTTACACTTCAAGAAAGGGACAAAGTGATTATTGACAGTGAAATATAGACACATTAAAGCAATTTAAAAGACGCATTGAAGCAAGGCATGGCGTTTTTTCACACATACGTTAATCAAGTTACAATCAATGTATTCATGAAATCTTTGAGAAAAAATAAAAAATTGTTAAAATAATACAAATATGCATTTTCCTCGCCCTTTATAAGAACTCGTGTTGAAATATTACTATTGCATGTTGGTATGACAAATGCTTATTGTATTGTGCATTTTTAGCTCACCTGAGCACAACGTGCTCATGGTGAGCTTTTGTGATCTCCTTTTGTCTGTCGTGTGTCGTGCGCCGTCAACATTTACCTTGTGAACACTCCAGAGGCCACATTTATTGTCCGATCTTCATGAAATTTGGTCAGATGATTGGTCTCAATGAGATCTTGGATGAGTTCAAAAATGGTTATGTCTGCTTGAAAAACATGGCTGCCAAGGGGCGGGGCATTTTTTCTTATATGGCTTTATATGGCTATAGTAAAATCTTGTAAACACTCTAGAGGCCACATTTATTGTTTGGTCTTCATAAAACTTGGTCAGAAAATTCATTCCAATAATATCTTGGACGAGTTCGAAAATGATGCCAGTTGGTTGAAAAACATGGCTGCCAGGGGGCAGGGCATTTTTCCTTATATGGCTATAGTAAAACCTTGTTAACACTCTAGAGGCCACATTTATTTTCCGATCTTCATGAAACTTGGTCAGAAGATTCATTCCAATAATATCTTGGATGAGTTCGAAAATGATGCCGGTTGGTTGAAAAACATGGCCGCAAGGGGGGCGGGACATTTTTCCTTATATGGCTATAGTAAAACCTTGACACTCTAGAGGCCACATTTATTTTCCGATATTCATTTAACTTGGTCAGAAGATTTGTCCCAATTATATCTTGGATGAGTTTGAAAATCGTAACCTTTGCTTGAAAAACATAGCTGCCAAGGGGCGGGGCATTTTTCCTTATATGGCTATATATGGCTATAGTAATTTCTTGTTAACACTCTAGAGGCCACATTTATTGTCCAATCTTCATGAAACTTGGTCAGAAGATTCATCCCGATAATATCTTGGAAGAATTCGAAAATGATGCCGGTTGGTTGAAAAACATGGCCACCAAGGGGCGGGGCATTTTTCCTTATATGGCTATAGTAAAACCTTGTTAACACTCTAGAGGCCACATTTATTTTCCGATCTTCATGAAACTTGGTCAGAAGATTTGTCCCGATAATATCTTGGATGAGTTAAAAAATGATGCCGGTTGGTTGAAAAACATGGCTGACAGGGGGCGGGGAAATTTTCCTTATATGGCCAGGGATCATATTTTTTTGGTTTTGTCGGTTCGAGACCGATTGGGGTCATGAAAGACCGATTGAAAATCGATTACACAGTGTACATGCTAACACACCCTGACATTCTTAACTTGATTAGGTGTGATAAACCATTCGCTGCAGTCTCTAAACCGGTCAGGACCGGTTTATTGCACGTCTGACCAAGAATAAAAAACTTGTGAACAGCGGATTAAAGACGCATCCGAAAAGACGCGTCTGAAAGCATGCGCTGTAACTAAACAAAACATGCCGATACATTTTCCACCAGCGTAATAATCAGGTAATATAATTATGAATCGCCAAGGACGGTCCCAAGCCCGTGCTGAAAAATGAGGAGGGTTGGGCTTGGGGCTAGCAACCACACCCTCTGCAAAAATGCTTGCTACGGAAACGACAACAAGGGAACAAACGACAAACGGCGCCGGGAGCGAAGCAGACCAGGCAACTGGACTTATGAAGAATGGGGATCAAAGCCGCAAGGAGGTCCCCACCCCGATAGCAGAACTCTTGACGCCAAAGCGATGGATCAGAGTTTAAAGTTGGAACGTGCGAACACTCTACCAGACTGGAAAGCTAGCGCAAGTGGTGAGTGAGCTGAACCGATACAACCTAACCCTTATAGGAGTAACAGAAGACAGATGGACTGGTTCTGGCAAGCAGAAGATGAGTTCCGGAGAAGTCATCATCTGGCCAGGAAGAACTGACAACGACCACCGGGAAGGAGTTGCCGTCATCATCAGCAAGAGCAAGGCCAACACCATGGAAACCTGTGAACGAGCACCTGCTGTACGTCAGGATGAACTCCAAGTACGCCAAGTTGTCTGTTGTTGTGGGCTACGCACCAATAGACAACGTGGAAGAAGAGGACAAGGATGCATTCTACGACGCCCTTCAAAGTGTTTTAGAGGACATCCCTCAACACGACGTGCTGATGTTGCTCGGCGACTTCAATGCTAAGGTTGGCTGCGACAACAAAGACAGAGAGAGGACCATGGGACGACATGGAGTGGGTGTGATCACTGACAACGGGGAGAGACTAGTCAACTTCTGCCAACATAATGACTTGGTCATAGGAGGGACCCTGTTTGCGCACAAGGAAATCCACAAACTAACATGGACATCACCAGACGGCAGGACCCAGAACCAGATCGACCAAATCATCATCAATGGTCGGTGGAGGAACTCTCTGCAGGACGTGCATGTGATGCGACATGCAGACATCAAGCTCAAACTGAAAGTCTTCCAGAACAAGTGCCTGCGCCGGATCATGAAAGTCTTCTGGCCAAACATGATCAACATGGAACTGCCTGAATGAGCTGGCGCAAACAGCATCGCTGAGACCATCCCTTTGAGGAGATGGAGATGGCTAGGCCACGTCTGCAGAATGCCACCTGACTTGCTACCCAGGGTGGCACTGAGATGGACTCCACAGGGGAAAAGAAACCGTGGACGACCCAAAGAGACGTGGCGCCGAACCGTGGAGCGAGAACTCAAGAACAGAGGCCTCACTCTGCAGACAGCACCCGCAACAGTAGCATACAGACCAAAGTGGCGCTCCCTTACCGTCGCCTCAAGCACCAGACGGCGCAGAGAGGATTGATGATGATAATTATGAACGAAAGTTGCGGATCTGATCGACAGAACAGCCGAAAGTTAGTTTTATGGGCGGATCTTCACATAAAATAGTACACAAGAAAAATAATATACATTGTATAAATCTTTAGTAAAACCGTGTTAGAATCAAAATAATTTGTGTACTTTATAGTTTGTTGTTGAATAACTCACGACCGGAAAATTAGATGTGTGGTTTCAAATGCTTCGCTCTCGTGATTTAATCCCTACACATCTAAACTATCGGCCGTTGGAATTTGACAACAAACTATAACGTACACGAATTATTTCTTAATTATTTGGTTTTGTTATGATCAGTAGCCAACCTTCACACAGACATTTGTTTGGTTCACTGCATGTTTGTAAGCTATTATGAGTCGACAACGATTTAAAACATTGGTAAAGACAATTCACCCCCAGGAGACAATTCACGCGCTAGACAATTCAAATTTGATTTTAATTATTTTTTTTGTACCCATATTTTATTTCGTACCCACATTTTTTTTCGTACCCAAAATTTTTCGTACCCAATTTTTGTTCTTACCCAAATTTTTTTCGTACCCATTTTGTTCGTACCCAAATTTGTTCGTACCCAAATTTTTTTGGTACCCATTTTTTTCGTACCCAAATGTTTTTCGTACAAGTTTTTTTTTCGTTCCCATTTTTTTCGTACCCAACTGTTTTTCGTACCCAAATTTTTTCGTACCCAAATTTTTATTCGTAGTATCATTTTTTTTCGAACCCAAATAGTTTTTTGTACCCTTATTTTTTCGTACTCTAATTTGTTTTCATACCCAATTTTTTTTTTCCTTCCCACATTTTTTTTCGTACCCAATTTTTTATCGTTTCCAAATTTGTTTGTACCCAAAAAATTTACGTACCCATTTGTTCGTGCCCAATTTTTTTGTACCCAATTTTTTATTCGTACCCATTTTTTTCGTACCCAAATAGTTTTTCTTACCCTTATTTTTTTCGTACCCTATTTTGTTTCGTACTCAAATTAATTTTCGTACCCAATTTTTTTTTCGTACCTATATATTTGTTGGTATCCAAACCTTTTTCGTACAATTTTTTTTTTCTTACCCAAATTTTTTTTCGTTCCCAAATTTTATTTTGTTCCTACATTTTTTTGGCATAATTTTTTTGTACCCAATTTTTTTTTTCGAACCCAAATATATTTAGTACCCACATTTTTTTAACATTTTTTTTCGAACACAATATTTTTTCATTCCCATTTTTTTTATTACCCATTTTTTTCGTACCCATTTTCGTACCAATTGTTTTTTCATACTCATTTTTTTTTTCGTACCTAAATTGTTTCGTACCCAATTTTTTTTCGAAATAATCGGTTTTCAATTTGATTTGATCTCCCCACTCATTCCAACTCTAGTACAGTAATATAAATGTAATAATGGTTGCAATGCAATGTGAATTAATACGGCAAAAACAATTTTTTAAAGAGACAATTAAAAACAGATATGATAAAAATAGCCTCTTGTCAAACTGTCCAAGATATAAAAAATATTGCAGTATTGTGGCATTACACATGTGATATATAGAGAATGAACTGCAATAAGGAAAGGTTCAAGTTGCTGAAGAGTTTAGATAAATGCATTCACTGTCACATCATAATTACTGTAAAATCATTTATATGAGTCACATCAAATTTGTGGTTTATAAGAAACTAATTTTTTTTCGTAGACACATTTGTGGATATCTGATTTTGAAAAAAGAGGAATTTGCAGCAGTCATTTTCGAATGGGTTTGTGTTCAATCTGTGAACCCAAGAAATAAAACAAGAGCACCGCATAACTGGTGCCACGCTCGGCTGCGAAAGCTTCAGAATTTTTTTTATTTTTAAACACAGTGACCTTGACCTTTGACCTAGTGACCCAAAAATGGGTGTGGCGTGTAGAACTCATCAAGATGCATCTACATATGAAGTTTCAAAGTTGTAGGTGGAAGCACTTTGATTTTAGAGCCTATGTTAAAGTTTTACATTAGAGGTCACAGTGACCTTGACCTTTGACCTAGTGACCCAAAAATGGGTGTGGCGCGTAGAACTCATCAAGGTGCATCTACATATGAAGTTTCAAAGTTGTAGGTGGAAGCACTTTGACTTTAGAGCCTATGTTAAAGTTTTATATTAGAGGTCACAGTGACCTTGACCTTTGACCTAGTGACCCAAAAATGGGTGTAGCGTGTAGAATTCATCAAGGTTTATCTACATATGAAGTTTCAAAGTTGTAGGTGGAAGCATTTTGATTTTAGAGCCAATGTTAAGGTTTCAGCACGACGCCTACAGCGGACGGCTGATGACGAGCTGGCTATGACAATACCTCGGGTTTTCTCCGAAAACAGCCGAGCTAATAATGTATGTCCAAATAATAATAATCATAATAATTGAACAGAAAGTAAAAAGTAATTTTATGGAACATTCATCTCATGATTAGCCCAAAAAGCAAACAAAAAATATTGCTATAATGATAACAGTAGAAGACGCCAGCACTTCCAATATAGATCTTTCCAGTTAACAATTTGATTTCAATTTCATGTTAGAGTAGATCAGGCACTTTCCAAGGTTGCCAGGTACTGGGTGCGGGCACGGTGTTCGTCTGCAGGTCGGTTGACAGGGGTCCACACAGGATCACCAACAAAGTAACGTCTCACCTCAATGTAGTTCTGTTAGTAATATCAGAAAAACAATTTTTTAATACGATGTTGTATCTGTTATGTAGAGTTCACTTCAAACGATCCTTGCATAAGGGGGTTTAACCAAGTGGTCTAATACATATGTACTAGAATCAGAGAAACTGTTAAGACAATCATCACATCCGAATGAAAACAAAGTTGTTATTAATAAGCAGATAAACCATGATAAGAAAAAATGATTTGAATTCAAACATGACATAGTAAAGTATTCAGAAAAAACAAGGCAGTATCTGTACAGTTTTGGAACTGCTTTCATGAGTACATGTATTGCAATCCGTATTATTTAATGACACATACATAGATCATAGTCTACATACAAATAGTCTTGTAATGTGAGAAGTTTGGATATTAATTTGTAAGGGTACTGGCTTGAGAAATTTCTCAGCATACAGTATTTCAGTAATGATGAAACGTTGTTAAGATACTTTAAAATAAACAACTACTTAACACAAAATGTAAAGAATCCTACAAATTTAGAAATTCACAGTCACACATAAATTAATTTTTTAAAAGACATAAAATTTTAAGTTAACAGTACTATTTTCAGCTCTTTTTCTTTTTTCAAAAACTTGAGTAAGCCAATCCTTACATTGGTATTGAGATTATACTTACATTGGAAATGAGAGTATGCTTACATTGGTATAGAGAGTATGCTTACATTGGTATAGAGAGTATGCTTACATTAGTATATAGAGTATGCTTACATTGGTATAGAGAGTATGCTTACATTGGTATTGAGAGTATGCTTACATTGGTATAGAGAGTATGCTTACATTGGTATAGAGAGTATGCTAACATTAGTATTGAGAGTATGCTTACATTGGTATAGAGAGTATGCTTACATTGGTATAGAGAGTATGCTTACATTGGTATAGAGTATGCTTACATTAGTATTGAGAGTATGCTTACATTAGTATTGAGAGTATGCTTACATTGGTATTGAGAGTATGCTTACATTGGTATAGAGTATGCTTACATTGGTATTGAGAGTATGCTTACATTGGTATTGAGAGTATGCTTACATTGGTATTGAGAGTATGCTTACATTGGTATAGAGAGTATGCTTACATTGGTATAGAGTATGCTTACATTGGTATAGAGAGTATGCTTACATTGGTATAGAGTATGCTTACATTGGTATAGAGAGTATGCTTACATTGGTATTGAGAGTATGCTTACATTGGTATAGAGTATGCTTACATTAGTATAGAGTATGCTTACATTGGTATAGAGTATGCTTACATTGGTATAGAGAGTATGCTTACATTGGTATAGAGTATGCTTACATTGGTATTGAGAGTATGCTTACATTGGTATTGAGAGTATGCTTACATTGGTATAGAGAGTATGCTTACATTGGTATAGAGTATGCTTACATTGGTATAGAGAGTATGCTTACATTGGTATAGAGAGTATGCTTACATTGGTATAGAGAGTATGCTTACATTGGTATAGAGAGTATGCTTACATTGGTATAGACAGTATGCTTACATTGGTATAGAGAGTACCCTTACATTGGTATAGAGAGTACCCTTACATTTGTATAGAGAGTACCCTTACATTGGTATAGAGAGTACCCTTACATTGGTATAGAGAGTATGCTTACATTGGTATAGAGAGTATGCTTACATTGGTATTGAGAGTATGCTTACATTGGTATAGAGAGTATGCTTACATTGGTATAGAGAGTATGCTTACATTGGTATAGAGAGTATGCTTACATTGGTATATAGAGTATGCTTACATTAGTATTGAGAGTATGCTTACATTGGTATTGAGAGTATGCTTACATTGGTATAGAGAGTATGCTTACATTGGTATAGAGAGTACCCTTACATTGGTATTGAGAGTATGCTTACATTGGTATAGAGAGTATGCTTACATTGGTATAGAGAGTCTGCTTACATTGGTATAGAGTATGCTTACATTGGTATTGAGAGTACTCTTACATTGGTATAGAGAGTATGCTTACATTAGTATTGAGAGTATGCTTACATTGGTATTGAGAGTATGCTTACATTGGTATAGAGTATGCTTACATTGGTATTGAGAGTATGCTTACATTGGTATTGAGAGTATGCTTACATTGGTATAGAGAGTATGCTTACATTAGTATTGAGAGTATGCTTACATTAGTATTGAGAGTATGCTTACATTGGTATAGAGAGTATGCTTACATTAGTATTGAGAGTATGCTTACATTAGTATTGAGAGTATGCTTACATTGGTATAGAGAGTAAGCTTACATTAGTATTGAGAGTATGCTTACATTAGTATTGAGAGTATGCTTACATTGGTATAGAGTATGCTTACATTAGTATTGAGAGTATGCTTACATTGGTATAGAGAGTAAGCTTACATTAGTATTGAGAGTATGCTTACATTGGTATAGAGAGTATGCTTACATTAGTATTGAGAGTATGCTTACATTGGTATTGAGAGTATGCTTACATTAGTATTGAGAGTATGCTTACATTAATATTGAGAGTATGCTTACATTAGTATTGAGAGTATGCTTACATTGGTATAGAGTATGCTTACATTAGTATTGAGAGTATGCTTACATTAGTATTGAGAGTATGCTTACATTGGTATAGAGTATGCTCACATTAGTATTGAGAGTATGCTTACATTGGTATAGAGAGTATGCTTACATTAGTATTGAGAGTATGCTTACATTGGTATAGAGTATGCTTACATTGGTATAGAGTAAGCTTACATTAGTATTGAGGGTATGCTTACATTAGTATTGAGAGTATGCTTACATTGGTATAGAGTATGCTTACATTGGTATAGAGTATGCTTACATTGGTATAGAGAGTATGCTTACATTGGTATAGAGAGCATGCTTACATTGGTATAGAGAGTACCCTTACATTGGTATAGAGAGTATGCTTACATTGGTATAGAGAGTACCCTTACATTAGTATAGAGAGTATGCTTACATTGGTATAGAGTATGCTTACATTGGTATAGAGTATGCTTACATTAGTATTGAGAGTATGCTTACATTGGTATAGAGAGTATGCTTACATTGGTATAGAGAGTATGCTTACATTGGTATAGAGTATGCTTACATTGGTATAGAGAGTATGCTTACATTGGTATAGAGTATGCTTACATTGGTATAGAGAGTATGCTTACATTGGTATAGAGAGTACCCTTACATTGGTATAGAGTACCCTTACATTGGTATAGAGAGTATGCTTACATTGGTATAAAGAGTATGCTTACATTGGTATAGAGTATGCTTACATTGGTATAGAGAGTATGCTTACATTGGTATAGAGAGTATGCTTACATTGGTATAGAGAGTATGCTTACATTGGTATAGAGAGTATGCTTACATTAGTATTGAGAGTATGCTTACATTGGTATAGAGAGTATGCTTACATTGGTATAGAGTTGAGAGTATGCTTACATTGGTATAGACAGTATGCTTACATTGGTATAGAGAGTATGCTTACATTGGTATAGAGAGTATGCTTACATTGGTATAGAGAGTATGCTTACATTGGTATAGAGAGTATGCTTACATTGGTATAGAGAGTATGCTTACATTAGTATTGAGAGTATGCTTACATTGGTATAGAGAGTATGCTTACATTGGTATAGAGTTGAGAGTATGCTTACATTGGTATAGACAGTATGCTTACATTGGTATAGAGAGTATGCTTACATTGGTATTGAGAGTATGCTTACATTGGTATAGAGAGTATGTTTACATTGGTATAGAGAGTATGCTTACATTAGTATTGAGAGTATGCTTACATTGGTATAGAGAGTACCCTTACATTGGTATAGAGAGTACCCTTACATTGGTATAGAGAGTATGCTTACATTGGTATAGAGTGTATGCTTACATTGGTATAGAGTTGAGAGTATGCTTACATTGGTATAGACAGTATGCTTACATTGGTATAGAGAGTACCCTTACATTGGTATTGAGAGTACCCTTACATTGGTATAGAGAGTACCCTTACATTGGTATAGAGAGTATGCTTACATTGGTATAGAGAGTATGCTTACATTGGTATAGAGAGTCAGGGGGTTTTCAGCACTGTCTGCGCCTCCGGAAAACGGAGGCATTCCCAATGCAAACGGACCTGATCCCAAACCAAAATTAAAACAAAAATTCCCAATTTCCCAAAAAAAAAAAATTTTTTTTTAAAGAAGTGTTTTATGACATATGATTATTAGATTATAAATGTTCCATCTCTTCCAGCTGATGTGTATCATACCAACAAGCACTGCTGTGGTTGAGTGAGGAATCAGCACCATGAACCTGCTGTGCTCCCCATTTCACAGCACATTCACACAAACTAAACTGACTCATCTGCATTAAATGTCAAAATAACAAATAAAAACAAATTATTTGTTAAACATCTGACTTATTTAAGCATGATAAATTCACAATGTTTTCCCAAAATGAGCTGTTTCATCGAAGCAAAAATTCCCAAAATGGACAATTTTGTCGATAAAAAATTCCCAATTTGGTCAGACTCCTTTTCCCAAAAAAGGCAGAAAAAACCCTGAGAGTATCCTTACATTAGTATAGAGAGTACCCTTACATTGGTATCTAGAGTATGCTTACATTGGTATCTAGAGTATGCTTACATTGGTATCTAGAGTATGCTTACATTGGTATAGAGAGTATGCTTACATTGGTATAGAGGGTATGCTTGCATTAGTATAGAGAGTATGCTTACATTGGTATAGAGAGTATGCTTACATTAGTATAGAGAGTACCCTTACATTTGTATAGAGAGTATGCTTACATTGGTATCGAGAGTACCCTTACATTGGTATAAAGAGTACCCTTACATTGGTATAGAGAGTACCCTTACATTGGTATAGAGAGTATGCTTACATTGGTATTGAGAGTACCCTTATATTGGTATAGAGAGTACCCTTACATTGGTATAGAGAGTAGGCTTACATTGGTATTGAGAGTATGCTTACATTGGTATAGAGAGTATTCTTACATTGGTATAGAGAGTATGCTTACATTAGTATAGAGAGTATGCTTACATTTGTATAGAGAGTACCCTTACATTGGTATAGAGAGTTTGCTTACATTGGTATCGAGAGTGAATCGATGGTAGATTCCTGCTGGGAGTATAATCATGTCCCCCTTGACTAACGCAATACGAATCCAGCAGTCCTTGCTATCACGTACATCAAAGTACCCACTGCCATCCACACACAGGCGAATCTCTTCATCGTCATGGAGATGTTCCATGAAGAAAATTTTCAACTGATAAAAAAAATTACTGTTGATTCTTCTTTGTTTAAAATATAAAATAGCGCAATGCACATGGCCAAGTTCAATGACACATAACTCAGGAATGACTACATCACTGCACCTGAAAATTTTGTCTTGCACATTTACACTTCTTTAATTTCTTGTTTACGCATACCAGTACTTAAAGTGTCAAATCAATGAATCCCTTAAGAAACTTTATGTAATCAGACATATTCTGCAGACTAACAAAACAGACAATTAAACCCACTGACAGTCGGAGTGACGACAATGTACACTCTTTCAAACTTTTTTTCTGGGGTATAGTCAGGAATGAAATACATGTAACTCTAAAGGCAGTGGGATAAAGGTGTTGTCTGCATTTTTTTCAAGAAATATAGACTTCAACCCAAACATAGATGTTCAGATAAAGAATGTTTTTTGATGCAATGACAAATCTTGCAATTACTTTTAGAAAATATCTTTATGATGATATTGTTTGCAAGAGTTTAAACCTTCACAACCCAAACCACATTTAACCAACATGGGGAAACACAATTCACATGTTTCCATGATTACCTTCTCATCATAGTTTGGCAGTTTCTCCCTCGAGATTGTGATTAGATCTTCATAAGTGTACCCTCTCTCTTCACGTACTTTTCTCAGTGTCTCATCAGTGGCATAGTTGTCTGTATCAATCTGGAATGATGATGTTATGTAAATATTTTCTTTTAACTATTGAGCTGCGTTGATTATTTAGAAAACCTTAGGCTAATAGAGCAACTATTGAATTCCCTTAATGAGAAGAATCAATACTTTTCTTGGAGTGATATTGAGAACTACCCATGATGGGATTAAACCAGTCCAAAGACCATCAACCAAAAGAGACTGGCATTACTGCTAAAAGTTCATGCTTCTTTGTTTCTACAAAGAAACTTTGATCTTTAATATCCTTTCATGAGGAGAAAACACTATCCCTTTAAACAAACAATACAACTTTAAACTTGCCCGTATGAATGTTACATTTACTTTGTTTCAGACAAAGGACTATTAAAAAGCCAAATAATATACCTTAATGTATGCACATTAGTTAGACAAGATTACACTTCATTTTATTGCTAGTCCTATATAAATTAAACTCTGAATATCATGACCTTCATTTGTAAACATAACAATAAGGGGTTAAAGGTAAAATTCTAGATTTCAACGCTTAACCATCTGCTGTGGTTCAATTCTAATTCATGAACTTTTTGTTATCAAAAAACTATCAAAGGGAAGTAATCATGACATTATTATGAAATTTATTGAAAAATCATGTTGATGTTCCTTGTTCACAGTGCAGTATTTTCAGGAAATGTTTTTCAATATTTCAAAGTGATTTTTAAAATTGATATTTACATTATGCTATTTAGGCTTTAGCTTAAATCTTTAAATCTTTATTTTAAAATATGGAAAAAGTGTATATGAAATAAGACCAATACTGAATATGAATAAGTACTTAATTCAAAGAAATTCTCTCATTGTAGTAATATTAACACATACAAATGGCACACACCAGTAGATTATAAGCTTGTGACCGTAATTCAAATTTATTTTTCCTATAAAGAGCCTGTATGCAATTTCACACTTAATTTGAGGCCAAAAGTCCAGGACCCGATTAATATGTGGGATAGAATTTATCATAATGACTAGATATGTCTTGCATGTTCCAAAATGTCCAAGATTAATCAATATATTACAGGTGAAAGGTGAGTATTACTGATCAATAGTTATCATTTTTTTCAATAAGGCAATAATTATTGTCGCCATATAAGAAATTGTAAATGGTCCCTGCTCAGTACAATTATGACTATAAAGGCTCCAATGGTCATTGTCGGCTCAGGTACTACTTAAAAGTACCCCGGGTAAACTTAAGCATAACAAATAAAACTTAACGTTAAATATTGTTACTTAACTCATTTCCGAAGTTATCGTGTTAACAAAAATTACGACTATCCGGAAAGGTATTATCCGAAAAGATGCAAGTTCAAAACGACTTACTTTAAAGTACAACACACCTAGATTGGCCAGATGTTCGAGACTCACGGGCCGCGGCGGATTCTGCTGATGTGGTTCGCGCTGATCAACGCTCGTGTCATTGTCCATATACCACGAAGACACCATTTTATCCGTACGTACTGATAAGATCACTCTGAGTTACACAGACGCTTTGAGGCACACCCGCTGTTTTGTATTGATAGACCAATCGTGATACATCGGCTATCTCGGATTCCTCCGTAAGATTGATTTATGAAATAAATCGTCTGCTGATCCAGAGTGTTGATAGACGTCAAGTGATATCTTACCTATCTGCAGCGTATCTATTAGGTTTAATTTAGACCAAAGACCTATATAATATAGGTCTTTGTTTAGTCCCAGAAAACACTTAGTTCAAAATGTGTATCAAATTAAAAGAAAGACGTAAACTTTTTCGTGTTTCATCTAACCATCCCTTCGCTCGAGTTACAGTCTACAACAAACACTGAACAGTGTGTATATGCTCGTGCAGGTGGCACGCGTGTGGCTATGATTTTAATTAGTTAAAAAACATCATTCTGAATGAAATGTAATCAAATCATAACGAAAAATCAACTTCTCTGAAAAAAACAACAACACATTATCAAATACATATATAACATATATACATTATATTATATATATATACATTTAATAGAGAGTTTTTCCAGAGAAGTTGGTTTTTTGTTATGATTCGATAACAATGTATTTGTCATTCAAAATTATGTTTTTACTAATTAATATCATAGCCACACGCTTACCACCTGTGTGCGTATGCCACTGTCTAAATAAACTGCTGCTTAGCTATTTATTTGACCTACCAGTAACACGGCTGACATGATACAATGTTCTTTTATAGGTCTAAATGCCAGTATAATACCGTTATATTTGGTACCACGAGAAACCCGTGTTGCAGGCTAAGAAAGTAAGTTAAAAAAATCCTTTGTCGCGGTTCCATGGGGCCCCTAAAAGTCGCGGGGCTCACAGGCAGTTGCCTTCTCTGCATAATGGGTATTCCGGGACTGTCGGTATCGTAATGTACTGTCCCTGGTTCGAACTCCATCAGGCCACTGGACGTTTCTTGACAAAGAAGTTGAAGCTATGGTTGCTTCTATCAAACAAGCAGAATAAAATCCAATGGAAAACAATAAGCCACTGTTTCGTGGCTGCATACTGCGGCGAATGTTAGAGACAACTCCATAACCCATTGATAGGCTTAGATTTTACTTTATTTAACATAACACGGATGATCAGTAAATTGTTGCACATTTTCACTTGTTGCTAGTATTTGTCTCGGACGTTCCAAGTATCTCAAGCGGCGGCATGTGATTGACGGTGTAAGTTTCGGAGGGGAGGGGAGTGAACGAAACTGCGATGTCAGATTCAGATGGGTTATTGGGGAGGTCATATGGTATGTTTAATCATCCTTTATTAAAGTCGTCCAATGTGTTGGTGAATTTAAATTTTAGGATAACTCTAAAACATGTATATTTTTGCAGTCTTTCGACATTAGTGGATAGATAAAATTGGCGGATGATTTTCCAACCGGAGCAGTAAACTATGCATACTTCAAAATGAGATCTTAAATTCTTATACATAGACCCGTAAAAGCATTGTCAGCTATATTATTTGATGATAGTGTGCAATTTGAATTTAAGGTAAACAACTTTTTTACGTGTTTGAAAAACTAAAATCCCAGGCTGGTAACGAGTTACGTTAGTGGCATACGGCATAAGATCAATTCTCGCGTGACGCGGCTCATTTGGTAATGTAATTGGTGCGTTTATTATTTGTAGTTGATTTATTTGTGAACGAAATGGTTTGATTAATGTGTTACAATACACATATACTTGTGACTCTTAAACGTTCATAAACAAGTTTAAATAAAAGCGACACTATAATTACTTATAATCGCATTGCACAAGTACCTCCAGTTAAATCACATACATGTACATGTGCATTGTCGGTAAAATGCAACAACAAATAAGCCGACTGTCGTTCAGGGGCGTAGCTAGATGAAATTGAAGTGTACGCAACTTCCAAAATCTACGTCATTGGCGAGGTGCGAAGCGCCTAGACGGGGGAGGGTGTGTGATTGGGTAATCCGCCTCTCACAAGGGGGTATGGGGGATTTCTTATAATTTTTTTTAATGAAGACGCATTTTGGTTGCACTTTACTCGTTTTTTATTACAATATTGTTAAGTCGCCGAGAACCTATCAGAGTTCTTTGATTTATTGATTGGATAGTGCAAAACGCCATTCTCAACAGTATACTAGTTTTATTACGGCGGTTTGTTCAACTGAATTATCCTCGGGTACTACAATATGTTTAAGAATTGGGCCGCTTTCCTTCACAATAACAGTGGTGGCTGAGCAATAAATAATGGAAAAAAACGTCGGAAAGAAAGCTTAGCCGGAAACTCGATCTTCCGTTCCCTTGTTTAAACAGAACAATGTAGAGACCAATATGTTTGTATAGGCCCCTGAACAATAAAAGGAAGTGACGCGATTGTATTAAATATATTTGAAGATATAGAAAATTTCTGTAATCGATACAATAATCATATAACAGTTCGTATTTTTTACATAAATATTTTATCAGGTCCATCTCTGTTTAAGAGTCATAAAGCCTGAGAAGAAGATTTACGACTCTGCTAAAACTCAGCATGTGCGTTATGTCGTCCAGAATGAGACCTTTGTTGTCATTTGACATGTTATTAGAAGGTGACGCACGGTATCTTATCTTAATAACAGCATCTACACGTGTGGAGATATATGGTGTCACAGACATACCATTTAACACTTAAATCCACCATTGGGACATCGTCTCCCACGAGGGAATGCTTTTCGTTCCTCAATCGCAGATGGTGTTTCTTTTACCATTAATTAATTTAATTGAGAACAATCCGTAATTACCGAAGAAAAACATCACAGTGTTTGTGCTTGAATAGTTTAAATTGAAATTTTAACTGTATAGTCAACATTTAAGAAAGAAATTAACACGTTGACGGAATGTAGCGAACATTATTGGGACCGCTTAAGTTTACGTATGACAACATAAGTGTAATTTTGAACATTTTTTATGTTAAATTTAGATTGTATCAAGAAATTAAGTTAAGCAAGTAAACAAATTAGTAAATATTTAGAGGACAAAAACAGTTTGTTCAGGCTACAGACTTTGATTCTAACATTAGAATGGTATTTAAATGATAAAATAAAAATAAAGCTACCAGGTAAGCCAAAGCAGATATTCACTTTTCAATAACAAAAATTGCTGACATCTTGCACATTTTCGCTAATGAATATCCCATGGACTAGTACATTTAGATTCACAATACTATTTTCAAGCAAAAGATTTTTTGTTTGAAAACGATTTTTAAATAAAATACATTAATAAAAAAACAAGTTTTAGACTAAACCATATTTTTTCAATAAGAAAAGTTTACCACTACATGAAATCTAACAGAGTTTCTCTTATAAAGATTTGCGGACCAAAGTTAGTTTAAATCAAACATTTTATTTCGGCTAGAGCGTTTACATTACCGTAAAAAATTGTACTTTAATAAGAAGTATTATTAAAGAATTAATAAATCTTTAGAAAAACAAAGATATTTACTATTCAATAAAAAGTCTGTCTCGGTATTGAATCATATACATTTTCTTAATGAGTTTATCTGGAACTATATATTTTTTATAAAGAAATAATAATGTTTGAATCAAAGGCAGATATCTGATTTTCAAAGAAATTGTTTATTTCGGTCATAAATCTTTAACAATTTCGCTAATTTACTTCTCCGGAATTATTAACTTTAAAATTCCCAAAGTTTACTTCAGGCTTTATATGCGGAAATAACCTTTATAATTATCTTCGATTAATAGAATTCAATAAAGAAATAATTGTGTTTTAAGCAAAAGGCATAACTGAAAGGATTTCTTTAAAAAAATATAGCAAATTCGGTCTTAATTATTACGTGAAGAATTTGACAGATAAGTTCTGCATCGCTGTTATTTGTAAAATTCTTTAGTACCAAGATGGCGGCTGGGTCACGTGATAGCCAATATGGCGGCGGTCAATTTGTCGATTCTGGAATTGTCTATCGGTTAAACATTTGATATCGCTACCGTCTGAGCTATTGTGTCAAAATTTCAATGACGACTCGATCGCAACTTATTAATCTCACCATCAATTAGATAGTTTACTATGTTATATTGTGGACATTTATTCTAAACAATTGTTTTCTCCCCAAAACAATATTACCTAGTATGAACAACTTAGAAAACATTGTGGAAAAGGAATGAACGATCGTAATAATTTTAAAATCTAAGATTCTGATGCTATCACGGTCATTTTTTCTTGTTTCACAATCTTGTGTAAAGCTAATTGAATGTCATTGTTTCAATCGCATCAGTCCTGAAAAAGCAATGCCAATTTGCTTTTTTTTCGCGAATATGTCCAAAACAGTTTCTGCAGATTTTTCTTTTAGCAAACCTAATCCGGACATTCTCACTGTTATCATTATGTTCCTAAGGTCTGTTTTTACCCTTCGCATGGTGCTGAAGGTTCAGCTGTAACGGTTGACACATGCATCCAACCATATACATTAAGTATAGCAAAGATCCCTGGGTAAATGTGTACGTTCATTGAATTCAGAGTCTTTTGAAGATCTGCCTTGGGATTGTGTCCCGTCTATTTTGTCCTCCATCTTATGATCTCGGATTGGAACTCGTCTCTCGTTACCGAAAGTTCTTCTTGATATGCCTGGAAAATCTCCTCACCGACCTCTTGCATTATGTCAACGGCTTACTTTTGGAGCAAATATTGAGCTATTTACCAGGGCTCAGATGCCAGTAGTCTTGTTTCTAATTCCGACATCAGGTGGTCAACGAATTGGAGGTACATATTTAGCTTCCAATAGCCAGATGGGTTGGCTGCTGGAACATTCAACCTTATATTGTCTCAGATGTGGTGTCTGCGTTACATTTCTCTTAAGTGTACACACAATGCGTTATAAAGTAAATTTGATTTTCAAATGTGTGCGCAACTGCGTTTGTGCGTACGGGTTGCTACGCCCCTGGCTTAATATCATAACTAGTTCGTTTTGATAAATTATCGCCCCATTCTATGTAGTTATATGCAATCACCATCATATTAAATGAATATTGTTGGAATATCGAATACCTATCTCACTAAGAATATAATTTCATGATGAAAATTCCCTGTACAAAACTTTTGTTTTTTGACACCATATACAAATTCAAAATATACAATAAGATAATTGACGAAAATTAATAAAAAAAAAAAATGCGCGAAAAACTTTTTACTCACGAATTAGGTTGTCATAAAACAGCCCTGTTGACCCTTACTTTGTTGTTTATGCATTACTTGTTACCATAACAGTTCACGCAGTATCAACAACTCTGACCTAAACGTAGGTATAGAGCACTAATGCGCTTTTTAGGCGCAGCTGTTTTACCCGACTTTTCACCTTAAATGACTTTTACATAACGCCAGCAGACAAGCATGAATATTTTCGAATATTTCATAGGCTGATTCGAGATAAACCTCTGAACTTTGGCTACCTCTGTGTCTGTGCTCAGCGCAAAGGATGTAGCACTGTTCAGTGTTAGGAATTCCGGAGTACTCTCTGTATGTTCAAACGACACAAATTGTGGCCCAGTTACAATTACGCGTTAAAATCAATCTCGCAGAATTTCAGGGTCAGTACTCGTTCATTAAATCCTCCGGGGAATATATAATTGACTATCGATAAACACAGTTTTGCTTTCAAGATGAGAAAACAAACAAACATTACCGAATAGTATAGTGTCACGATAAGAGGAACATCGTTTAAAGGGGCCTTTTCACAGATTTTGGCATTTTTTTTAACTTATTCATTAAATGCTTTATATTGATAAATGTAAACATTGGATCATAAAAGCTCCTGTAAAAAAATCAAGAAAAAAATTAAAAAAAGGAAAAGAACATTGCCCGGAGCAGGTTTTGAACCAGTGACCCCTGGAGTCCTGCCAGAGTCCTGAAGTAAAAACGCTTTAGCCTACTGAGCTATTCCGCCGAGTACATATTCTTGACGTATTTTATACCTTATAAAAGCAATCTTCGTAGTTTCACAAAATTTAATGACAAAAACAGAACTCTCCAAATTATTCAATCGTTTCGCGTTGCAACGCTTTATAATTCTTAGGTTTTAAAATCGTCAAAAGATGCATATAATGGCTATATTAGAGCATGGTTAATGTTCAGTATTACTGTTTCCTCACAAATATCATAACTAAAACGAAAACTTACGAATCTGAAACAATTTTTTTCAATTTTGTCAATTTACCAAAGCGTGAAAAGATCCCTTTAATTATCCAACCACAAATGTTTGCTGTACTCTGTCAGCACGTCTGGAAATCGTTCCTGAACGCCTGGATAGGTTGCCCTTAGTTTGCTATTTTGCATTTATTTTGTATCGAAAAGCATTGTGCTAAAATGTGCCATTTACAATTCGCAATGAGATTGTTAATGACCCTCGTCATGCAAAAATGGGTTTTATTCCATATGCGCCCATCATATATATAGCTCACACAGCCTGCGCATCTCTCAGTCTGGTCAGGAGATGCATAATGAGACGATAACACATTGAGTGATATTAAAGCGAACAGCATCGCCTCTGACCTGACTGCGCAAATGCACGTGTTGGGTTTAAGATACGCTGGCCGGAACCCATAAGACCCATTTTCGTATGAAAGTGTGATTTAAATGTGTAGAAAGAAAACTGCGTTTAAATTAAATATTAACATACGATATATTTCGATAGTGAAGAAATATACTCATAAATAGGCATGTGGTGACACATATGATGTGCACTCCCGTAGTATAATTTTTATCTACTTACACTAATGTGTGGTTTGACAATGATAACACACATTTCATGCGGTGAATATGCGGCTTACAAGTGAAAAAAATCCCACAATAGTTAAACTTTTGTTTTCATTTTTTTTATTTAAAACGTAAATTGCAAACTTTATTTTAAAGTCATCATTTAAGCCAACTACCTTTTTTAAAGATATTTCTTGTTATATTTAGTTGTTTTTTAATATTCGATTTTAGCGATTATTATGCATTTTGAGGTTGTCTATAGTATACCTGTTGTAATTGGTGAACTCATGATTAACGTTTTATAAATTTAGAACTGTGAATATAAAGAAGCTTGACCTTCTACAATTGCGTTGTGAGCACCCGTAAATACAAAAGATCGCCGCTATCTGTTGAGAAAAAAAGAGCGTTTCCCAGAAATATCAAATTTAACCCCGCTGTAGAAGCATGAACGAGGTTACGAAACAGATAATTCTTGTTTAGTTGTTTTTTATATTCGGTTTTAGCGATTATGAAGCATTTTGTTGTTGTTTATCGTATTCCTTAAGTTATTGTTGAACTCCTTTTCAACGTTTTATAAATTGAGTATATAAACAAGCGTAACCTTATACTATTGCGTTGTTTTCCCGAATCAATTAATAGCCTCAGATTATGAATGACCTGTTCTACGTCATTAAGACGCAGCAGATAGTGGACTATTATAATCATTCATAAACAATCTCTTCCGCGACATGTATAATCCAAACATTGTTTATTGATTCTTTTCTATATAAGCTCCGTTCAAACATATTCAATTTAACACGATATACACATAGTGTTTCCATTTATGAATGAATATTGTTGAAGAACTCAAACCTCTTGCATAAATTATACAACTCTTTCTCGCGCGGATACGACAGATGCGGCAGATGTGGCGGGTAGTAGGCTTTCCGTCAGCGAACTGACTTAAAATTTTCGGCAATGACATTAGCTGTTCGCTACGCGAACAACTAAAAACGTAAACATTCTTCCTCCAAAGTTTTGAGAAGAACATAATTCAAAGAATGGTTAGATCAATTGAATGGATCACTGCTTAAAAAAATGTACAGCATCTTTTGTCTGGGTCAATTTAAAAAAAAGTAGTAGAAATTTTGATAAAAACGTTCAAACGCAATGCTCCACCAATCATCGCTTTATCTGCTTTTATATTAAGTAATTGATATTTAATGCACCTGACTTTTGATTTTCTAGCGCTTGCATGATACCGTTCGTTAGCCGGTTCGTCTCGCAGATTACACAATGCACTCAATTATTTAGCTACTTGAACCGTTTTTGCAGATGATTCCTAATTAAATCATGTTTCAACATCAAGTTGTGCGACTGTCCTGGTGGTTATGTTGGAATTGTTAAATTGTGTTGAGCGGACGACTTACATAGACTTTCAAACACTTATAAGTGATACTTGTATTTTAAATAAATGTGTTCTTGACAAATTCTTAATGGCCGACTGACGGCCATTGTTCAATTAAGTATACGTTTCAGCTTACATTCACTTTATATATCATTAACATTCAAATACGGTACTATGTGTTCGCAGGTTTCAAAGATTTCAGTAAGAAGAAAATGCAGACTTATTTATAAGACGCGCAAAGAATTTAGAGGTACTTTTTATATGGGCTAAATTTTACTTTAAATATTACCAATATAAAAAGTAGCTTAATATTTGAGAGCGTCTCAACAAGTTGGACTAGAAGAAATGTAGACTACAAGTCGGTCGTGCAGTTTAATATGTTTTAAAGCATCGAAAGAATCTAAAATTATTTTGGATTTTGTGTTTGTCATGCATTATTTAAATTTTCATAGGAATAAAATAACTCACAGCGACAGGATTACGGCTTTGTTTTGGTAAGCATTTGATACAAATGTTATTAAGAATTAGTGTGGTTGTAAATAAATTTTGAGAAATGGAACGCAAAAAAACAACAGAAAATGGAAGTGCGTGAATGTTACTGTATCCTGCAACTTTATCGTTTAAGAATTGGATTAAAGATAAAATTTAGGTAAGCGTGTCGCTTATACTAAATTAAGTTTTTTTATGTCTCCTTCGCTCTTATATGGTATGAAATGCGTATCTCGTGTAACGTAATTTCATTCAAACTCTGGATTTTAATGACGACAAGTCAGACGTGTTATTTTATTTAACAGTAAAATATTTTTTAAAGCATCAAAAGATTGTAAAAAATATTTCCGATTGTATTTTTGTCATGCATAATTTTATCTTCCATAAGAATAAAATAACTCGCTGCGTCAAGATTTTGGTTGGTTACCTTAATCATGTTTTAGGTAAGAATGGTTAGCATTTGATACACACGTTTTTAAAAAAAATAGTGTGGTTTTTAATAAATTTTGAGAAAGAGAAGGATGACCAGAATTGGAGGTTCATATCTTTGTAACTTTATTGTTTTAAGCTAAGGATTAAAGTTAAAATTGATGTACATGTAAGCGTGTCGTTAATACTAAATTTAGTTTTTTTTTATGACTCCTTCGCTTCTGTATAGTATGAAATACATATCTCGTGTAACATAATTTCATGTAAACTCTAGACTTTAATGACGACAAGTTGGATGTACGGTTTCCTATATTGTGTTTTATATCAGAATGGTTAGCAATTTATACTTTTATTATTAAAAAATAGTGTGGTTTTAAATACATTTTGAGGAAGGGAAGGAAGAACAGAAAATGGAAGTTCATATCATTGTAACTTTATTGTTTAAAGCAATGGATTAAAGTTAAAATTGAGGTAAGCGTGTTGTTAGTAATAAATTTAGTTTTTTTATGACTCCTTCGCTCTTGTAAAGTATGAAATACGTATCTCGTGTATCGTAAATTCTTTTAAACTCTGGATTTTGTGATCGCCTTTTGTCTGTCGTCTGTTGTTCGTCGTCAACATTTACCTTGTTAACACTAAAGAATGTAATGTATTGCAGATTCAGAGATGTCTGTTCTGTTTCGAAGGTCATGTGAAAAATAAACTTACGGGATGTTTGCATATTTTAATACCATATAAATATTGTTCAAATCTATTTTTTGATAGATTTAAAATAGCTAACTTTCCTCTAACATGCCCTTGTATTTCAAGATAGAATACTTTCCTTCACAGAGGAAAGAGGTCTGAGTTTGAATCTCAGTGGAGGCTTCAGAGGATGATTTATTTTTAGAAAAATGATTATATTTGCTCAACTTTGTAAATGACCTAAAGACACACACCTTAAAATGAACTGCATGGCAAAGTATATTTAAGTATAAATAAGAAACATACTTTTATCTTTGCCATTTAGAATATATCTGGTAATTACAAGGTAGAAATCAGTCTTTTTTGCGCTTTAAAACTTAAAAATAATCGCGTTGTCGAAATAGACGTATACGTCTACAAATCCTACTTTCGGTTTAAAAGCGGTACCGTTTGAACAATAATATATTACTTTCAAACTAGGCTATAGATTTAATTTTATCTATGCCAATTAGAATATATCTAGTGGTTACAAGGTAGAAATCCGTCTATTTTGCGCTTTAAAACTAAACAATAATCGCGTTGGTCGAAATATGAGTATACATTGTACGTATATAGAAATCCTACTTTCGGGTTTTAAATTAAAAAAATAAATAAATTACTTTCTTACTAGGCTATAGATTTAATGACAATTTTGCACACTTCCAAATTGCATCTTTATGTATTGATTAACATGTATTTCATTGCAAAGTGTGTGGCTTTAACCAAATAACTTTGAAAATTTCTTTTAAAGAATGAGGTTTCTGAAAATTCAATTATTGAAGAAACATTTATAATTTGAGGGTACAATAAGACAGAAAACTAAGAATAGACATCCATTTGAGGTTTTTTATTAATTGAATATTCAAAGAAGTAATTAAATATCAGCAATACAAAAGCCTGTAATATGTGCAGCGTGTGGTTTTTCTATCTATCTACTGTCTAACTCCCCTTTCGAGTATTATTGACAGGTAATATATATGACAGAATACTCTGTAAGTATAATTGTGCACTGGAATTTTTATGACGAGCTGAATTATTATTATTGTATATACCATGTCCATGCGATAAATTTTAGAAACCCATTTATTTCTCACAAACTGAGGTTGAAAAGTTAACAACAACGGGGTTTGATTTTACATTCATGATTTGTTGGGGTGTTTAATACATCTATAATCATTCAAATTACTAATGCTTGATAAGGTTTTATTAATTCTGGGTATAGTTAAAAATGTTCTGTCAGTTTAAAACCATGGCCGTTTAGGGCATAGCAGTTTTCATTATATGGGCCAATGGCTATAGTAAAATCTTGTTACCACTCTAGAAATCACATTCACTGTGCATCCTTCAAGAAACTTGGTCAGGTCATTTGTTCTTATTATGTCTTGGCTGAATTTGTAAAAACTGTTTCGCTTTCTCTCTGATTATACTCCTTTAATTGACGTTTCGGCATAATGCCTTTATCAAAACATTGGAAATTATATGTTAACTACATGTTTACGTCTTTTGACTGCACAATTTAAATAACAAAGAAAAATGTTTTTAAACGTCAAATGACGTTGTACATGATGACGTCATAAATGGCGTTATATAAAATGGCGCCAAAAAAATGTAAAAATTCGCCAAAAATGAAATGACGTTAAACACTTACATATTGTATCTTAATCCTATGTTAAATGTGTGCTTTATATATTTAATAAATTGATATTTTACAATAAAATAATCATCATCATATGTAATTATAATCTACCTTAACTTATTATCATAAATTAAATAGGGTAAACTTATTTAATGACTCTTATTATTTCAATCCATATCTATGTATAATATTCTAATGATATTTGATTAAATAATCATATATACTTGCTATTCTATATATCATATACACATTATGGACAATTCTTTCAGTACTTGTTCCAATGCCATTTACGATTGTTCTATACGGGTTGCCTTTTTTATGTATTTTTGGATTTCCTTTGAGTTTCCCTCTTGATGGATATTTTGGTATCAAGTATTGTTGTAATTTCTTTGAGATAATGCCGTTTTTAAATAGTTTAAGTCCAAGGAATAAAACAGAACTGTAACATTTATAACTTGGTGTACGGTATATTTTGTATTAAATGCCAAAAGATGGTATACGTCGGAGAGACAAGCAGATCATTAAAGGAACGTGCCAAAGAACACGAGGCTGACGTGCGACTACGAAGAGAGAAACCAATCTCAGAACATTTCAATGGTGCTGGCCACAGAGTGCAGGATATGGGTGTATCAGTGTTAACACAAATAAGAGACAGTTCCCATTATTACAGACTTATTAAAGAATTGGAATTTATAAAGAAGTTTCAAACGCAATCACCAAATGGACTAAATACAAAAAATCAACTTGATGTCCTGCTACGGGAAACTATCTTGTAAAAAATATATGTGAAAAACATTTTATATTAATCATCAACATAAATGAATGTAAAAATAATAGTACTTTATGCAATTTATCTTGTCCATAATGTGTATATGATATATAGAATAGCAAGTATATATGATTATTTAATCAAATATCATTAGAATATTATACATAGATATGGATTGAAATAATAAGAGTCATTAAATAAGTTTACCCTATTTAATTTATGATAATAAGTTAAGGTAGATTATAATTACATATGATGATGATTATTTTATTGTAAAATATCAATTTATTAAATATATAAAGCACACATTTAACATAGGATTAAGATACAATATGTAAGTGTTTAACGTCATTTCTTTTTTGGCGAATTTTTACATTTTTTTGGCGCCATTTTATATAACGCCATTTATGACGTCATCATGTACAACGTCATTTGACGTTTAAAAACATTTTTCTTTGTTATTTAAATTGTGCAGTCAAAAGACGTAAAAATGTAGTTAACATATAATTTCCAATGTTTTGATAAAGGCATTATGCCGAAACGTCAATTAAAGGAGTATAATCAGAGAGTTATAATTTTTTAATATCCCTTCGGATAATTCAACTGAGCTTATATGTTTCGCTTTCTTTAATTTATTCGAAAATCTTAATGAAGTTTGGTCAGAACATTTGTATCAATTACATCTCAGCCAAGTTTGACACTGGGTCATTTGAGCTAAAAAAATTGGTTAATATATTAAATAAACAAAAAGCATGTTTAAACCACAGAAGTCTAATCTTCATCAACATCGGTATGAATATTTAACTTCAAAACAAATATTGGAGTCCGGCCAGGGATTTCAATAGACGCAGAATCCTGCGTTTTGACTCGTTTTTGACGCAACCCTTTTTTCTGCCTTGCGTCATTTTGACGCATCGAAAATTTAACCCGTGTGTCAGTCAGTTAACATCTCGAGTTCCATGGTAATAAATCTCCCTGTGCTTGCTCATAATCAAAGTTAATGTTTCAGTATTTGAAACTCGGTCTATAATCGAGGGAATAGAGGTCTACCCCGGGCGTTATTTTTTTATACTCACAAGTCATAATACTACACATAAACATTAAGAAAACACATTTCCTCGATTAAATATAAATTATCCGAGTAAAATTAAATTGCTACGTCTTGACCTTTGACATTTTAAATGGCGGACGTATTGTAAATTAACATTAAACCCGCGTTCAATTAAAAAATTGCAATTCAAACAACAACAACAATTCAAATTACAAGTAATGGTGATTCAATAATGAAGATAGCATGAACTGGATTTAACAAACATAAAATAAGGTTTGTTAAACCAGATAACAACAAGGAAAATTTGGATTATTAAAGTTAAGCTACTACTGGTAAGGCATTCTTAAGTGTATTTATTACCGACATGTATAATATTCGGATAAACAGTAATAGATATACTAGATGTTCCATGCATTTAGATTGTGTTTTTGTACAAAAACTATCATAGGGATGATGATAATATAACAAGGATAAATATGTGATGAAAAGGTGCTACAGGTACATATCTTAAATTACTTAAATGTGTTATGATGAAGTAGATTTTAATGAGCATTTATTGTTTATACAAATAAACATAGTATAGTGATAGAAATAATAAAAGTTGTAAAATGAACATGTTATGTTTCGAAAAACTGGCCCGACACTTGTGCTGAAATTTCACGTGTATATGGACCAGAACGCGATCTACACGATGGCGTTTTCGTCATATCTGGGAAAAATCCAGTTTTTGATTAAATGACGAAAAAGTGGTGTTTTTTTATTGCGCAATCGCTATAAACACGTGGGTTGGCCGGAAGTACATGTAGCTTAATAGCAACCCCAAGACAATTCACCGCCACGAGACGATTCACCCGCTAGACAATTCAAAATTGATTTTAAATATAAAAAAATTCGTACCCAAAATATTTCGTACCCATTTTATTTCGTACCCATTTTTTTCGTCCCCATTTTTTTTTGTACCCAATTTTGTTCGTACCCAATTCTTTTTTTCGTACCCATTTTTTTCGTACATAAATGTTTTTCGTACCCACATTTTTTCGTACGCAATTTTTTTTTATACTACCCAAATTTTTTTCGTAACATTTTTTTCGTACCCAAATATTTTTTCGTACCCATTGTTTTCGTATCCAAATGTTTTTTGTACCAAAATTTGTTTGTAACCAATTCTTTTTTTCGTACCCATTTTTTTCGTACTTAAATGTTTTTCGTTCCCAAATTTTTTCGTACCCAATTTTTTTTTCGTACTCAATTTTTGTTCGTTACATTTTTTTCCTACCCAAATTTTTTTCGAACCAATTTTTTTCGTACCCATTTTTTTCGTACCCAAATGTTTTTCGTACCCAAATTTGTTCGTACTCCATTTTTTTTTCGTACCCATTTTTTTCGTACCCAAATTTTTTTAGTACCCATTTTTTTCGTACCAAATGTTTTCCGTTCCCAATTTTTTTCGTACCCAAAGTTTTTTCGTACCCAAATTTGTTTGTACCCAATTTTTTTTTCGTACCCATCTTTTTCGTACGCAAATGGTTTTTTTACCCAAATTTTTTCGTACCCAAATTTTGTTTCGTACCCATTTTTTTCGTACCCGAATTTGTTCCGTACCCTAACTTTTATTTGTACACATTTTTTTCGTACCCAAATAGTTTTTTCGTACCCTAATTTTTTTCGTTCCCTATATTTTTCGTACTCTTATTTGTTTTCGTAACCAAATTGGTTTTTTTTCCTATTCACATTTTTTTCGTACCCATTTTTTTTCGTACACAAATTTGTTCGTACCCAAATTTTGTTCGTTCCCATTTGTTCGTAGTCAAAAAAATTTCGTACCCGAATTTGTTCGTACCTAATTTTTTAATGTGTACCCTTATTTTGTTCGTACCCTTTTTTTCGTACTCAAATTTGTTTTCGTACCCAAATTTGTGTTTTTTCGTAACCACATATTTTTTCGTACCAATGTTTTTTTAATAAATAATCGATTTTCAATTTGATTTGATCTCTCCACTCATTCCATCAAGCGAAACCCTTAAGTTGTCGCAACTCTAGTAAATGAAAAGCGCCACTAAACATGTCCGCTCTGTAATAACGTGAGCATTTTAAAGCTCTCAATCAAATTTCCAAGTTTGGGCTGACGTCACACATTAAGTACGTGTATGAGTCCGGTGAATGGTTAAAACTTAAATGTAAAAGTCAAAACTTTTATGAGGAGCATAATTTGTATATACAATATTTGTCGACGATTTGTAACTCTGTATATAATAAATATATGAACATATATATAATGTAGTATTGTAATCGCACCACGAAATCGCATAATGTAAACATTGGGTAATAATATATATACATTGTATATATGTGTCGTGTTCTGAGAAAACTGGGCATACTGCATGTGCAGTCCGAACAGGCTAATCAGGGACGACACTTTCCGCCTAAATTGGATTTTGCTAAGAAGAGACTTCATTTAAACGAAAAGTATCATAAAAGCGGAAAGTGTCGTGCCTGATTAGCATGTGCGGACTGCACAGGCTAATCTGGGACGACACTTTACGCACATGCATTGAGCTCAATTTTCTCAGAACAATACACATATTAATATAAATTGTACAGTTATTGCAATGCTCTATCGAGTTATAAAGACGAACACTTGATAAACAATTGTTTTTTCCCATCTCAAGAATAGGCTTGAAACAGAACATTTCACAAGCGTTTCACCGAATGATTGTTCAGTGTATCACAATTTGCAGCGACATTATCTCTTTACTTGAGATAGTCGTGCAACTCATGTTCACGGGCATTCATACGCCTACATTTTCAGATAGGAGAATACGCATCTTCGCTTAAAATTTGACCACAGCCATATCCGACCAATAATATTATAAAAATGTCGCTGGAGTAATTTAAGGTGCGATACAAACACCATTTGACTTGTTCCGCTTGTAACGTGAAATAATTTGTTCATATGAAACCGACACGCTTGATAAATGTATTCAAATGCCCTCTGGCAAATACGGCTTTTAGGTCAGGCTTGCTCACTGTAGGATGTGTATTATGAAGTGGGATGGAGTAGTTTTCGAACACGTGAGTCAATACTTTGATTTCTTATTACATGGGGTTTAGTCCCACTTCTTTAATTTGAATTCTAAACACGTTGTATTTAACTTCGCTGCAATGTGGTATGTACATGTAGTTTATAAAAACAAATCACTTAATGCCACAAGATATAACGTTAACAACAGTAGAACTAAATTATTCAATAGGTTTGAGCTCGTAACGCTTAATAATGTATTCAATGTCCAATGATGATAACAGCTTACTCAAAACAAATATTGTAACGTCATCATTCTCATTTCGCTCAGTGATGTACAGTGTTCTTTTATTTGTTGAATTTATGGCAAAAAGTTGAAAATTGTCGTTTCGACAATCTGTTAGCAAGTCCCTTAAAATCGAAATAAGCGGAAAATATTTACAAGCCAGTGAAGAACGCTAAAAATATACCACTGTAACCAACAGGGAAGGTTTTCTGAAAAAAGTGACATACATTTACGATCCTTAATCCTACAATTTACCAGTGACCCGGAAACCGCATATAAAATTAATCAAAGTGCTTATATATACATGGGTGTTTATATGTATGCTATATTGTGGCTTCTGAAGGGCCACTCGTATTAATATCAAGTGATTTCCTACAGTGTGGCTGACACTTCGTGTTCCTCTCCAAATCTTTTAAGAAAACTGTGGTAGCAATCTTATGCTGATAAGACGTGAATTCTTAATTTGAATGAGAGGTGCAATTTTGTATGGTTCCGCCCACAAGAAGGGCTAATGCAAATGGAATCGTTCGTCCGTCCATTTGTTCTTCCGGAAAAGTGTGAAGATTATTTTAAGTCCCATCTCTCAACGAGATACCCCCATATATGGTGACACACGATTGTGTTAAAGTTATATATGTATATAGACAAAAGCATTTCGTAACTACAATAAAATATAAAATATACATGTATATTAAAAAAAAACACTTTAAAAGCCTTTTAACGATCAATGTTTCCAGCAGTAAGCACCATAACTCCGTGATTCCATACTTAGCATATACAGTTTCTTTCATGTCTGTAACTTGAACACCATAATATAAATTGGTATAACGTTAAAGTACGTCTTCACTTTGAACGTATCAACCAATAAACAAGAAACACCCTTATCTGCTTGTATTTGCATGCAACGTAGTTCTTTTGTAAACGAAACAAAAAAAGCACTGATCTCTCTGTGTTATATAGTTCTTCTTAACTAAAATCGATTGAGAGTAAAACGTTTTCTCACAACATCGAGGCATTTTAAACAGTGTAAAAACAGAACGGTTGTTTTGTAATATTCTTAACGGGAAATGTTAACAATTGTTTCACTTTATGAAGGTGTTTATTTTTGTAACTTTCATTTCCTTAAATGCATGTGTAAATATAGTAACAAAATGGAAACCTCTCTTAAATTTTCTATCTTGGAAACAATATTACACTTATTGTCAATAAGACGACCAAAATAACCCTAAAGGGGAATATCACAGGGGGGGGGGGGGGGGGGGCAAATCAACATGATGTTCCGACAAAAACAATCTGAGTATAGCTAGCTGTACCACATAAACAATTACAACAGAGCCCGTTAGTACAGAATCATTGATAACGGCATCTTTTATTACATACTTATTGATAATGGATACGTTTAGTACAGAATCATTGATAACGGAATCCTTTATTACATAATTATTGATAATGGATACGTTAAGTACAGAATCATTGATAACGGAATTCTTTATTACATAATTATTAATAATGGATACGTTTAGTACAGAATCATTGATAACGGAATTCTTTATTACATAATTATTAATAATTGATACGTTTAGTACAGAATCATTTATAACGGAATTCTTTATTACATAATTATTGATAATGGATACGTTTAGTACAGAATCATTGATAACGGAATCCTTTATTACATAATTATTGATAATGGATACATTTAGTACAGAATCATTGATAACGGAATCCTTTATTACATAATTATTGATAATGGATACGTTTAGTACCGAATAATTGATAACGGAATTCTTTATTACATAATTATTAATTATGGATACGTTTAGTACAGAATCATTGATAACGGAATTCTTTATTACATAATTATTGATAATGGATACGTTTAGTACAGAATCATTGATAACGGCATATTTTATTACATAATTATTGATAATGGATACGTTTAGTACAGAATCATTGATAATTGAATCCTTTATTACATAATTATTGATAATGGATATGTTTAGTACAGAATCATTGATTACGGCATCTTTTATTACATACTTATTGATAATGGATATGTTTAGTACAGAATAATTGATAACGGAATCCTCTATTACATAAATATTGATAATAGATACGTTTAGTACAGAATCATTTATAACGGAATCCTTTATTACATAATTATTGATAATGTATATGTTTAGTACAGAATCATTGATAACGGAATTCTTTATTACATAATTATTAATAATGGATACGTTTAGTACAGAATCATTGATAACGGAATTCTTTATGACATAATTATTAATAATGGATACGTTTAGTACAGAATCATTGATAACGGAATCCTTTATTACATAATTATTGATAATGAATACGTTTAGTACAGAATGATTGATAACGGAATCTTTTATTACATAATTTTTGATAATGGATATGTTTAGTACAAAATGATTAATAACGGAATCTTTTAGAACAGAATCATCGATTACGGAATGTTTTAGTATATAATCGTTGATAACAGAATCTTTTATTACAGAATCATCAATAACCGAATCTTTTAATAAAGAATCATGGATAATGAAGAATCTTTTAGTACAGAATCATTGATATTGTAATCTTTTAGTACGGAATCATTGATAATGGAATCTTTAAGTACAGAATCATTTATAACATAATCTTTTATTAAGAAAAATTTATAACGATTTTTTTGGCAAAACGATTGATAACGGAATCTTTAATTTCAAAATAATTGAGCATTTTTTTAAAATTACAGAATCATTGAAAACGGAATCTTTTTTTACATAGTAATTGATAACTTACTCTTACTCTTTTATAACATAATCATTGATAACGAAATCATTTTATTACATAATCATTGATAACGAGGTCTTTAATTACAGAACCATTGATAACGGAATAATTTTATTACATAATCATTGATACTGGGGTCTTTTATTACAGAACAATGAATAACGGAATAATTTTATCACATTATGATTAATAGGAAACCTTGATTTAAGACTTATTGATAACGATAATCTTTATCTCAGTTTAATTGATACAAGAACTTAAAGAAATCGTGTTAACATTATTCACAGCAACGTGTGAACGGCTTTACTGAGGAGTTAATACTTAAACGTGATGTTTGATAACATAATCTAAGCTAACAGAAAACTTTATAACAAAAACGTTTGACCCACAAAGGGCTAGATCACATTTTTATTACAAAATACTTGATTTGAGTTTGCTAAATTACATAACACTTGCAACCTGCTTGCTAACATAATTATTTAGCACTAAGTCATGATAACAGAAGACTTTAGAAAAACATGCTTGATAACACCGCACTCAACCACGGAATACTTGAGCATACGCCTTAAAAAACATCAACAGTGTCAATACACGCACAATAAAAACGAAATAATTATTTGCCTGCTCATTAACTGCCTTTTCATATCGGAATATTTGATTAGAAAATTATTAATAAGCCCCTTGCTCGCACAATCGTTGAGCTCATTTTTTTTTTAACTTAAAGGAGAGCGATTTCAAAATTATTGCAAACAGAACGATTGAAAACATAATTGGACACAGAACAAAACACGGCACCATCTATAGTTGAAGAAGACAAAAGGAACACAAATCATTAAATACAGACCCATTGGACACATCATCGAATTCAAAACAAATGAACACAGAACCGTGGAATTTTTGTATTTGAATAAAGAACAATGGAACACGGTATCATTCACATAAACATGTACCACATCAAATAACACAGCACAATTGAACACATTGACTACAAAACAATGAACACATAATTGAACACAGGTAAACAGAAAATACTATTGGTCACATAGTCCTTAATCAGCCCTTTTTCGTTAAATACATTGCGCAAGTGGTGCCCGTGTATTGGTCATATTAGATTGTTACCGCGGACCATTCATAAGATATAAACCGCTGGCCACCATACTACAACTTATTGAAGTTATTGCAAGTAGCTCAAAAGGTCCATGAAGTCGATTCTCGCTCAAGTGGCATTAAGCAGTTTCACATTACGTGTATAAGAAGTTAACTCCGCATCAATTGACCGCTTATTTAACGACCTAAAATTTGACCATCCTACCGCTCAGACAAGTTGGACGTTTGTCGAAGAATAGCATAAGTATGTGCAATTAGGGTATTAATGTGTGTTTGCCCACATAAATAATTGTGAGCAGCTTCAAAATAACTTAATTCTTATGTGAGCGAGGGGCTGTTAAATACGGGTTAAAATCAAACAAACTGAAAAAAGTAGGATTGAAATACATATTCGTTTGAAAAAGAACGAAGAGCAAAGTGGATGCAGAGCGACCACTGAAAACCGATGCTCTCTTTTGACCGCTTGACCATTTACTCTCAGGTAAGCTTATTATAGCGATCAAGACTTTATTACCATAATTATGTCTATAACTGCTGATCAAATGCGAAAAATGACCACAACATATATACGTAGGACATAATACCTATTTCTTATTAAGGACAACTGCATGCAATTACGTTATATACTGTGACATTTTAATAATACAGTCCACTCTCGTTATCTCGAAGTCGGCGGGAACAACAAAAAATTTCGAGATAACGAGAGATCGAGATATCCGATTAGGCGTTTTCAAAGAAAAAATGAGACGAAAATTTACCTTGTTTTTAACATCTTAATACCTGCTAAGTTATCTAACTAAAGCCGTCACCGTGTGGCATAATACTCTCTTCCTGATATATACGCGTTTTACGAGGCACGAATAATTTTTCTATTTAAATGCTTAAAATGACGTTCTAAGTACAACAGAATTGCATGAACACATGCAGTTATAATTTTTCTAAACTGTCGAGTAAACGACGGTGTATATACGCAAAAATATAACTCAATGCATTTTGGAATGTTGTTTGTAAAAACAATTAGTCTTTCGGCCTTTCGGCAGGCTGTGTATTAATTGCACTTAATTGATGTTCAAGTGACACTTAAAGTGACAGGCCTTAATCAAGATTTAATTGCTAACGACATTACACACGTGTGATCATTGATGTAATTAACGGATCGATTTTCTACCGCACAGTATCGGGAGCAGCCGGGCGAAGCGGGACGGTGAAGTATCAAAGAAAAAGTTTCTCACCTTTTGCCGACACTGGGAAAGTTATTCGCACTTCGAGATAAACCACAGTAAATACATGTTAAATCGGGACTCGGGACAAAAATTTATATCGACATATCGAATTATTCGACATAACGAAAATCAAGATAAGCGATGTTTATTTATATAGATAAAGAAGGAAAAAAAATGGGACATTGAGCTTACTTCGACATATCGAGAATATCGAGATATCCGATGTCGAGATAACGAGAGTGGACTGTAGTTCTTAAACGCGATACAAAACGATGTTAAAATCCCCACCGCATGCTCAGCGTGTCACCCATAAATAAAACAACTTATGTAAAGAAATCTGCAAGCAGGACATATACAGAACACACATGATCACATATACAGTTTATAAAAGTATGAATACTTAAATACTTAATCCCATAATGTGCCGACTTTATGTCAATAGGATATTGGTTGTCAGCTGTGTAGGTAAACATATCAGTGTGACACGGAAATTTACAATTAAAGGAATTGCATAAACGCAATCGATTGCGTGAAATATGATGAATAAGAATATGCTTTGAGGCGTGAAATGCGTTCGATTTGTGTGGATATTTAAGTAGTATTTCGTATATGTTGTGAACATTTTATGATCAAGGATTAAGCATTGTCATATGAAAGAAATGTGAGAATGTGACTTGATACAATTTTGTGATGACGTGGATGTAATTTTGTTTGTCAAATTTCAGGTAATATTTTCTGTACATGTACTTAAATCGATAGTGGTTTACTTACTAATAGTAACATTTACAGAACCAATTTACCTACATATGATATATAAACGTGATGGCTATATAGCCGTGACCGTAAAACGTGCTTACACGTATTAAGTCTTCATGTACAATATTATTAAAGGGGCGGTCAACCAGATTGCTAAAAAGGAAAGTTCTAAAATAACGTATTTTTATGCCCCCGGATCGAATGATCGGGGGCATATTGTTCTTGGCCTGTCTTTCTGTCATTTCGTCATTCTGTCCCAAAACTTTAACCTTGGTTTTACGATTGGCATGCAATGCATGTGTATCTCATGAAGCTGCACATTTTGAGTGGTGAAAGGTCAAGGTCATTCTTCAAGGTCAAAAGTAAAAAAAAAAAATCCAAGAGAAGTAATAAGCTTTAAAAGAGAGGTAATTTCCAAACCTGCCAAATGATATATTGAAATATTATTTCAAAGCGGCGCAATATGGGGCATTGTGTTCAGGTCGGGCTACCGTAACCTCGTGAAGAGGCCAGTAGGACCTGTAAATAAACTCTGAAACACACACGGGGCATTGTGTTTCTGACAAACATATTTCTTGTTTGTTTTTTTTTTACAATTATTAGTTTATATTGATTAAAATATCACGACTGGTATATTACATTACTTGAAAAATGTTGCTAAGTTTTCATATTTTCAGTATATTCTGTAATAAAATTTTACTGAGTATGTCTACCAGTTTTGTTGTTGTCGTTATATTTTGTGAAACTACGTGGATTGCTTATATAAAGTATAAAATACAACGCTCATTGTATGAGCATAGATTGTCGAGTGGTCTAAGTGGAAGACTTTTTACTCTTTACACTCCAGGACTCCAGGGGTCAGTGGTTCGAACCCTACTTTTCTTTTTTCGTCAATCTGCTTGACTGTCCCGTTAAATACACAATTATTATTTTATTTATATAAATTGGAAGTATACAAAAATGTTCTCCCCATTTGCAATACATACAGAAGGAAAACAATCGTTGTTTCTAATGGCACTTGTCTTATTTATACTGCAATAATAAAACTAAAAGTATTTAATCGACGCTTTAGTTTATTGTTTGATATCAAAACGAAAGTGCGAGTAGCTATATCAAAAATAAATACAGATCAACTTTTTATTTACCGCGATGTATACAATAAACATAGACACTGTCATGCGGTTATGTTAACCCATTTATGCATAGTGGACTCTCCCATTCTTCTAAATTGGATCAATTTATTTCCAAATTAGGGATGTCTAGTATATTTATTTCTATATTTAGAATATTTCTTACAGAAATTCTTTTAAGCAAACAGCGGAGACCCAGATGAGACGCCGCATCATGCGGCGTCTCATCCGGGTCTACGCTGTTTGCCAAGGCCTTTTTTCTAGACGATAGGCATAAATGGGTTAATGTTAAAAAGAAAAGCAACACAGAAATACAATATAAGTATTGAATTAAGTCTCTTTTACGACAAATAATTAAACACACGAAGAAACAAACACAAATCTGAATAAAAAGGTAATTGCAAAATTTAAACATCTTTATGAAAAGTATGTTCCATTTTTATATCGGAAATCGAAACTAACGAATTCTATCGCTTAAAAAGCCTTTGATGTTATACCTAACGAGTGCTTCTAACTTGATTTTAAACAAATGGGGCTGCTTTTAGCATTTACATTGATGTAAATTGATTTTCGATACAAAATAAATAAAACGAGGGGGTATTGGTCTCTAAATTAACATTTAATTATGTAAATCGTGGATAACAGCTGCTCTTTATTTAAATGAGTGAAACAATACCTCTGATATAGATATTCCTAGAATAATGCGTCTCTGTTGAGCATAGTAATTTCTAACATTATTTGAATTTCGTATACAAGTGATTGATAAAGAACAGAACAGAACATTTTATTTAAGACTTGTACATGTACATCGTCTTCGATACATAAACATATATAATACATAAAACAACATGACATAGCATTAAATGAAAGAGTTATACGAACTTACATTTTTTTGCTTAACAATACATACTCGAGAACTTATTCGGAGATGAACTGTGTTTTAGTAATTTACAGAATTAAGTGCATTTCTGTAGTTTAGAGCTTCCTTAACAAACTTACAAAGATTATTTATATCTGTCTTATTACACGAGGTCAAAAGTTGTGTAAATTTAAATACAGAAGGTTTAACATAGTAATATTGTTTAATATATTTCTTTCTAATTACAGTATAACAAATGCATATAATGACAAAATGGTACTCGTCCTCTATATCTCTAGAGTTGCAAAAGGTACAATATCTTTCTTCTCTAGAAATTTGTCTATAACGGCCTATTTGTATGTTTAGAGTAAGTCCGTTTATTCAAAGTTTGCTCATAAAAAAACGATTACTTTTGGACAAAATATCTAGATATGGTTCATAGTAATGTGATTGTTTACAATACTTGTATAGATTTAACAAAGAGCTATTTTCTATTTTAGACATAGTTTCTTGCTTAAAAGTGTCTATAATACGGGTTTTAAATTCATTCACAAATGTATCCTGATCGATAACGTTAGGATTGTCAAATATATATGCAAAGCCATATTCTGTTAACAATTTTCTGATATTTGCGGCCCAATTCAAATGACCGTTATAACAATCTGCTACAGATTGTGAAAAAATAGTTTTAATAATTATATTGTTTGAGGTTACAATTTTCAACCAGTATTTAATCATTCTAAAATACCTAATAATAAATACAGGGTATCGTCCTAATTCACTATATGTGACTTCATTACATGTATTTATTTTATCATTCAATAACCGCTTACAGAACTTGAGATGCACTCTTTCCAGTTCCTTTGACTTAGTATATCCCCAAACCTCACAGGAATAATTCAAAATAGGAATCACAAAGGCATCAAATAACTGACGCATTGTCTAAGGTCTTAAGCCAAATTCCTTACACTTACACAAAAGAACTTTCATAGCTTTCAACGCTTTCCCAATTAGATGCTCTTGATTTAAGATAAATTTGCCAGTGTAATTAAAGACTGTTCCTAAGTAGTTAAAATCACTCACAACTTCTATGTTTCCCCATTGCATGTCCAGCTTTTATTATGCCATAAGCCCCCGTTTACGAAAAAAAAAGATTTTTGTCTTTTAAGTATTTACCTTTAGACTCCACGGTCACGATATGTTTTTAAAATATTTAAATGTTGCTGTACTTCATATGGTGTTTTATCTATAATTGCCATATCATCTGCAAAGAGTAAAAGTATTTAAAAATATCATCAAACATAAGGCCACAATTTGTATCCTTTTTCAAAAACAACTCCAAATCTTCAACAAAGATAGAAAACAAAAGAGGTGACAATACCTCACCTTGACGTTATCCAACTGGGTATTCAAAGTAATCGGAAAAATTACAACACAGTTTAACTCGAGATTTAACATGCTGATACATATCTCTTATAATTCTTAAAAGCTTTCCGCGTATTCCACTATTATACAATTTAAACCATAAGCCATTTCTATAAATAGAATCAAAACATGTCATCATATCAACAAAAATAACATATAATCAAAAATTATTTTCATTTATATATTTTTGAACAATAGACATAAGTACATATATTGCATCAACAGTTGATCGTCCCTTACGAAATCCGAACTGAGCGTCCGAAATAGTGTTATTTTCGCTACAAAATTGCTCTATTCGCTTGTTTAAAACGGTTGTAAAAAGTTTTGCTAGACAACTAACCAAAGTAATACCTCTATGATTATTCACATTGTTTTTATCACCCTTTTTGTGTAGCGGAATTATTATACATTCAGTCCAATCGTCAGGAAAAAACCTGCATTAAGTATAGAATTAACAAGAAATATCTTTAAAAAAGATATACGGCGTAAATAGTTTAATGAATGAGATCAAGTATAGCGAATGTCTTTTTCTGTGCAGTTCTTAGCTGCATCACACGCAGTACGGGATGTTACGGGGAGTTTTCGCGGCTTATTTTACATTATAACATATTGCTGGTCATAAACCTATAGATACAAAACAGAAAACCAAAAGAAGAATGGAAGTGAAATTTAAACATATGAGTCAACCGGCCACACGAGAAGTATCCGTATTTATAGGCGCGTTCTTCGAACAAACCTGTTTTAGTGGTTTGTCGGGCATTGCTATTTGATTCGATTATTAACAGTATCAATTATCATCGTGCTAATGCTTAAAGTGATATTATGGGCATTTTGCACTGTTGAATTGAGCTGAAAAGAATTAACAGGTCAAAATAGTTAGTTAAAATGTGGTTACTGATTAATTATCTGCAACTCACCTTGCTACCAGTTGTTTATAAAAATATATTTTATATTCGATATTCTTACGTGACCCACCCAGTCCTGTAAGCTGAAATGATCCGTAAAACAATTTCGTGTCTTTGTGTCGTATGAACAAATCTGCACTAAAACTAAATTTAGGTTCAACTCGTAAACGCATGATCAGTTATCAAACGAAAGTACGGTTGATATTCAAATGCATTATTTTTCTCTTTCTGGTATATTGTTTTAGTATGATGATGCTGCATTAATTAATATAAGTGTATATGAAGTAGAAACATCAAAAATAATCAACGGTTGCGATAGACACCTATAAACTGTTACATGCTCATAATATCACTTTAGTACATTAGGCAATATGGACGAATAATTATTGGTAAATTTATCAACAATAATATTTATCATTGTATTGTTGAAAACACATTAAGAATCTATTATTTACATACCATAATTATATTGCTGAATATCTTCATTTAACATATTTCTGGTCTAAAGAAAATTCCAGGTCACCTAGTTCACGGATAGCGTCTTTATTATATAACGATTATTTTACTGGCCGCCAACTCCGGTGATGACCTGTATATAAACTCTGAATGTCCGCGTATTGACCCGATATACCTCGCGGGTTGAAATGCAATGCTTTTAAGTGAGGCCTCGCTTCCGCTGCTCTTTATACTTTTACATGTTAACATGTTGACAGGAATAAGGAAGTAAGTACTAAATATGAGAACATAGCCTTTTAAGTATAAACGCTCTTGCGCTGGTAATACTCTGAAAATAAAAGGTGTACGCACAAACTGTATTGATGTCGAGCATTGAGTGTAAAACTGTTCTATCTATTAAGCCTTTTCATTCGAGATAAAATTGTTTCATACAGTAAAACAGTGTTACAAAGACGCGGATATGTTTCCAATGTTCTGGTGGTATACTCAAATCAGCCAATGGAATAAATGAAGTGTATTCATTCGTACCTAGCCGCGGGAAATTTTATTGGAATTTTATTGGACACTTACAAAGGTCAGGCTAAGGTGAAAAGCTGGCTTATGCAGCTTACGCCGAAAAAGATCACATAAATGTGCTGACAAAATATCGATACTTTCGATAAAATATTCATTCAGAACACAATCACTACCATACGCTTTGTTCTTTTTCAACGATTTTACTGCAGAAACAATTTCGTTAACGGTAAAAGGTCGCTCTAACTCGGGGAAAGATTCATTGGGAATATTAAAATCATTACTTTCACAAAGAGCTTCCGCCTGAATATTTGTACACTCAAATATTTCGTTACCTATGTTTGAAAAATAATCTTTCAACTCGTCTAATGATAAATTATTATTAAAATTATCTTTTCGTTTTCTAAAGTATTTCCAAAATTCTTTTGGTTAACATTTTTTTAGGTTTTGAATTTCATTCATTTTACGCGCATAAAAATTTTACCTCTTTTTGCGTATAAACGTTTTATATCTTGTTTTACTTTCGCATAATTGTTCCCTATTTAAGTCCGACGGACAAACATAAAAACGACTCAGATGTTCAAGATATTCGTTGCGAATACGTATGCGTTCGGCGTCAAACCAATCAGAATGTTTCATAGGAGATTCATTATCAAAACAACATTTGAGTGTAACAATCCGTTGTTAAGAAAACAATGGATCCGCAACGTTGCGTAAAACAGTGGTAAAATCATTCAGAGCCTTATTTATTGACTGCCTATTGTCACAGCTTATATCATGAACAATCGAATGTAATCTCGGTAAACTATTAACCCTTTCAGTGCGGGAACCGAATTTTGAAGGCCTTTGCAAACAGTTTGGATCCTGATGAGACGCCACAGAACGTGGCGTCTCATCATATCCAAACTGTTTGCTATTCTGATAGTAATCTTTGAAAAAATCGAAGAAAATGCTAATTTTAGAAATTCAGCAGACGACATTTTAGCAGAAGACAAATTACTCAGCATGCAAAGGGTTAAACCAGATCGGAACTGTTGTAAAAACGCATCATTCCATTTATAGTTAGTTTCTGAGTAACTATCGTAACAATTTTTGAACGTATTACACAGCAATGTTAATTGTATCGGTGCGTGATCGCTCCACTCATTAAATGGACCAATATTTAAATCCCCTATCAATGAAAAGTGACGTTCACTGCACAGAACATAATCAATGACAGATGAACCGTTATGTATGGAACGCCTTGACTGTCTTATAATACTAAAACTTGTGATATTACGTCAATCTGACTGTGCATGAATGCCTGCAACCATTATATATATGCATAATCACAATATATAAGTACATAATTCAAATATATACCTATAAAGCATTAATATATTAATATATAATTTTCTTATATATAGATAAAATGTAAAAGTATACAGATACGAATGTAGTATATACAGATAATCTTCCATTATATAAAGGCATTACTTCTTTATATGAATGCCTGTAACCACTATATATATGCATAATAACAATATATAAATACATATTTTGAATATATAAAGATAAAGCATTAATATATACAGATATAATTTTCTTATTTATAGATATATAATCTTCCATTATATAAAGGCATTACTTCTTTATATGAAGGCAAAAGATCTTTATATGAATGTCTGTAACCATTATATATATGCATAATCACAATATATAAATACATAATTTCAATATATACAGATAAAGCATTAATATATAAAGATATAATTTTCATATATATAGATATATAATCTTCCATTATTTAAAGGTATTACTTCTTTATATGAAGGCAAAAGACCTTTATATGAACATAAATTAGTATTATGTTACCACAGATTGCTCCGGTAACAAACACATTCAACACGCAATCTTAACTTTGTATGGATTTATGTAATAACGTAATTATCTTAATAAAACAACTATTAAGGATCATACAAAACATTGAAATCTTTCTGTACTATAAATTTATCTTTACGTGTTGAGATTACATGTTTACATAAATTAATTTAAGATTTTTAACGTATTTTTCAAATTGTATCTGCATATAAAGACGATATGTGTTTATATAATTACGATTTATGTTTATATAAAGGCATTTTGCCTTTATATAAACAAGTTATGCCTATATATAATGAGAAAAGATTCGTTATCATTATTACATAACGATTTATGTTCATATAAAGATATTTTGCCTTCATATAAAGAAGTAATGCCTTTATACAATGGAAGATTATCTGTGTATAATACATTCGTATCTGCATATTTTTACATTTTATCTATTTATAAGAAATTATGTCTTTATACATTAATGCTTTATCTGTATATATTCAAAGTATGTATTTATATATTGTGATTATGCACATATATAATTGTTACAGGCATTCATACACAGTCAGATTGACGTAATATCACAAGTTTTGGTATTACAAGACAGTGAAGGCGTTCCATAGTTATGTGACAAAAATGTAAAATTATTACTATTGCCAACACAGCCATTAACAATACGAATGTTAAGAGATTTACGCAAATCTAGAAGTTTAACACCATGGTTATTATGTGAACGATCAACAGAGGCCCGTAATGGAGTACAGTCGGGTTAAAGAAGTGTGTGTAGTTAACATGTCGTTAAAATCTTCATTACTTGGTAATATGTTATTTTTATCTTACTGATATAAATATTAATGTAGTGTAAACACCTTTACTGTACTTAAGATTAGAAGGGCTTATTTTACTTAGTGCGTTTTAAACAGTGAGCATGGTGTCCGCTCTCTTATTCATTTTGTTTTCATCAGAGCTTCACCAAACTTGGTCAGAAGTTGTATCTAGATGTTGTCTAGGTCAAGTTTGAATATGGGTCATGCCTGGTCAAAAACTAGGTCACGGGGTCACTTAGTGCGTTTTAAACATTGAGCATGATGTCCGCTGTTTTTTGTGAAGACAATATGCAAAATATTCTGTGGCATGTGGGGGTATTCGTCACGTCTGTGACAAAGCTCTAGTTGTATTACGAATAGTTACGATGGTTACGGGTGCTTAACAGATTGTACTTAAAATGTCGAAGAAAAGTGAGTCAAAGCGTTTCAACAATGATTTTCAAACGGCTTTAACGGTCTTAAATCGACATTAATCCACTTTCAACCCAAAACTTATCAAAATAGTGAGAAATTAAGTTAAGCGTCAGAGAATGATTCGATGATTGTGAAAAGCATGAGACTTGACATGTGTTTACAACATAACTTCAACGCATGTATCATTGAATACCAATAATGCTTTTTATTTCTATTTGTCGTCACCTGGCCTTCAACTTACAACAAACAAGTTGCTAAAAGTTAAAAGCGCAAGATCCGCTTTAGCTATTTGACTTAACAATCGCACATTCTCGGCCCTTTCCGTCAAACATCGGATAAGTACCTCGAAGGAGATAGTATGAATACACATTTCGGAAGCGGTATTGCGGTCTACCTACGCGGGCCTACGCGAATCAAAATTACATAGTAAAAACAAACATGACCGGTTTTGCGAGTTGTTTACATTTTGCAAAGATGAAAATGGGGATTTTCTATGCTCTGAAGCCAGAGCAAGTACAAACTCTACAGGAATTATGGACGCCGTCGTTGTTATTGTTTTTGTTGTTGTAACATTCTTAGAATGGTATCACGTGGGCGGACTACTTTCAACCCGTATTTCTCCCGAGTCCGATTATGATATTCTGCGAGGGGTACCGAATGTTTGACTTAACTAACGCCGTAATTCGCGCTTAATACTAGCACTTGGGATCGAATGTATGCCAACCAGTATTTCGTACAATACAATAGAATTTACAAAACAGATGTTCACACACCATCTACAAATTCACGGCCTTTTCACGGGTTTTTGTCTCACAATACAAGACAAAATACATTAACCGATATGATTCTTTTCATTTCTTTCCTTGAAATTCGCGTTATTTGATATATTGAAAGCAATATTGTGTTATCAACATAACGCGTTTATTGACAGTATATTCCGTCTTCCCGTGAAGAGTTATTAAATGAGCACTGACCCTTACCAATTTACCGGTAATGCGTAATTGTTACTGGTCCAGAGGGTAGTCCGCATCTCCTTACACTGAAGTGTGCTTCATCATATACTTCAAAGACGTGGTAATGTTGCCAATGTTTTGAGGGATCGTCCTTAAATCCGCCAATCGAATAAATCAAGATAATTCGTTCGGGTTTTCTGGCGTTATGCTAAAGGTCATTTAATGTGAAAAGCTGGCTTAATCAGCTACGCCGAAAAGTGGGATAGAAAAAATCCACGTAGTCTTCTCTCAAGACACTTTTCTACGTTTGCACACATGTGAAATGTGCATGTTTGTTTAATGCCGTCACCAAGATATATCTTTATTTGTTTGAAAGACTTACTAAATCGTGGAAACGACATTTGGTTTCGATAACTAGCTGAAGGGAACGATTTGTAATTTGTGGCAAGAGATAGATAACTTGTGTTGACGGTAAAGTAAGGTGTGGGAAAGAGATACGGAAGTCGTGGTTATGACATATCTAGCCAATTAAATATAGCTCCCTCTAAATACACGTTGTTTAACGGGTGTTTTTAATAGGCTGATATAAATTTACTGTGTCAGTTACACGAGATAGTCATTTCCACAACGAAAAATCGTGAGAACGAGAAACTAAATTGTGTTTACATCTTAAATCGAAACACATACACATGTCACATGTAGCCACGTGTTGGTCTAATATGTTTATTTTCAGGCTTCGTATTACATCAGATACAGAGCACTTTGCGTGACGTCATCACTTAATAAACTCGTTGCGTCGTCATTGAAACGACGAGTCACATTCTTAACATAATACTATCAATATGAAAGGTAAACATGTAAACAATGGTCACAAATATGAAATAAACGAGTCGAAAATGTCGACGGGGAGTAATGACGTCATTGTCACTGATGACGTCAAGGGGGAGGACGTAAAGTGCGGCTACGGAACGTGCAAACCCAGGACGCTGCAAAAGTTCAACAATCCGAAATTTCTGCTATTCGTGATGTGTGTGTTTACAGTCAGTCAAGGTAGGTTGTCATGTTGTGTTGTTTGATACAGTAACATTTCCGTTAAGTGGAACACATTGTACAATACAACTTCCGTTAATTGGGACACACTGCTCAATAAAACTTCCGTTAATTTGGGACACAGTGTACAGTAAAACTTACGTAAATTGAGGAGCATTGTATACCGTGGTTAAACTTCCGTTAACTAGACAAATTGTACCGGACAACATGTGTGCGTGCGTGCGCTTGTGTGTATTTTCTTAAACACGAAATGTACTCTTAATGTGTTGCTCAGCCATTTGCTTTTTTTTTATTCAATATAAAACATACAATGTAAATATGTGCATAAGCAAGAACAAAAGTGGTATAATACAACAGTAATAATGTCAAACACATATTATACATGATATGCTAGGATATACTGTTTTTTGTTGTTGCTTTGGTTGCCTGTGGTGCATGCTATTATGTTTAAATGTAATAATCAATCATATAGATGATTTGCGTAGAGTTAGGTAGAAGACAACTGGACTGGGTTATGAAAGTTTATAAATGCGTTTCCATTTTTGTTCAAAAATATGAAGTTTATCGTTGTTGAGGGCTATTTCTTTTTCAATTTGGATCTTTAATTTTAAATAGTTTATAAAACAGTTGAAAGTAGGTATTTGTTTTTTGTATTTGAAGCTAAATATAAAATATTTCATGAATATGATAATGTGGTTCACAGTGTTTTTAATTTCTGGTATTTTAAAAGTATTCACACCGAAACTTATATTTAAGAGAGACAGTTTTAATTTTAATTGTTGTTTCTCTAGAAATGTTGTTAACTGGTTCCATAGAATTTGAATATGTTTGCACTCCCAGAAAAGTTGTTCTATTGTTTCAATTTGTTCGCTGCATATATCACATAAATTTGTGTTGGATAGGTTGCACTTAAAAAGGTATTTATTTGTAGCTATGATTCTATGGACATATTTATATTGAAAATTTCTCAGTGTGCTATTTATAGTTGTTTTATATGGCATGATAAATATTTGTTTCCAATTAAATTCTTGTTCTCGAAGAAGGCTTTGCCATTTATTTTGAATCTTGGAGTTTTCTGCAGGGTGTTTAATTTGTAGTTTGTAAAATATTTTGTTTGTTTTGTTTTGTTTTGCAAGTATGTTTTCCGTGAATGATGTTTGAGTACATGGTGTGTTATTTGTATTAATTGTAGATTTAATATGTTTGGGTATGCTTTTAATTAATGTGTAATACATTAGGATATTGCCTGAAGGTATTCCGTATATATAACATATATTCTCAAAAGATTAAAAGTCTTTTATTCTGCAATCGTACAATTGGTCGACATATTTAATGTTTTGTTCAAACCAATGTTTCTAGAAAAAAGTCTTATTGTTTGAAGTTTTGTCTTTATTGTTCCATAAAATAGTTTTACTGGTGATTTGGGTTTCTAGATTATGAGTAACATTAGTCCATGCCGAAAAAAAATTAGATAGAAAAATGTTTTCGTTTGCAATTTCATGCAAAATGGTATTGCTGATGTTACATTAAAAAAGTAACGAGTCACCATATTTTTTTAGGATTTCCTGGTAGAATAATTTCCATTTACTTGTATTGGTATTATCTAGATATCTTTTAACCCAGCTGCATTTAATTGCATTCAAGAATAAGCCGATGTCCGTTAATTGGATACCTCCATTTTCTACAGATTGAAATAACTGATTTCGCTTAATGTTATCAGGTTTACCGTCCCATATGAATTTTTTTTTAAATATTTCTGATTGTATATCTTTAATAATATCAGTTGGTGGGTTTGGGAGAACTGTTAGTGTATAAATTAATTTAGGGAGTGCAAACGTTTTCAACACAGTGTTTTTTTCCGATCAGTGTAAGTTTATGATGCTGCCATGATTTTAAACAATTTTTATTTTTTTGTAATTTAGGCAATATGTTATTTAGAACTGTTTTATTTTCATTGTTTGTAAAGGTTATTCCTAACGTTGTTGCTTCATCTGATGTCCAGTGGAATTTCATTTCTTTTTTAAGTTGAATATTACTTTTTTCAAATTTACCTACTCGTAGCACAGTGCATTTACTTATGTTTAGTTTTAGACCTGATGCCGTTCCATAAAGGGTTAGCGATTCTATAAGGTTATTGAATGAGTCACTATTGTCATTTAAAAAATAGGTTGCATCGTCAGCAAATAGGGACTGTTTAATTTCGTCGTCAGGTTCTAGCGATATTCCTTTGATATGTTTATTTGATTGGATATAGTGTGATAGATACTCGATGCATATAATAAATAGCGAGGATGAAAGTGGGCATCCTTGTCTTACCCCTCGTTCGATGTTAAAACTGTTTGAAAAAAAAATCCATTGTTAATAATAATGCTGCTCAGCCATTTGCTGCTAATTGCGTCTAAGTATCAATCAAAGTTACTCCGCACCCATGTCATTTTCATTCAGGCTGTTACTATTCCCCCCAAGTAGGTACCATGTATAGATGGCGAGTGGATTTGCGATGTGAAGCATATAAAAACTGTTTAAAGTGCACACAACTGACGAAATTATATATAAAACTGATTCTCAAATCTTCTGCCATTTTATTGAATGGACTGAAGGGTTGTGGCTGGTCGGCTAATATTGTTTACGATTGACATCCAGTTATTAAAATCGGCAGAACTTGTTGCGGAACTAAAATATTCCTTTATTGTAAAATACATAAGTGGGAACAGACACAAATATTTACAACTAAAACAAAGAAAGAAATATTTACTGAAATAAAAACAAGTTAATGGAAAATCTCATTAAGAGGAAATTATTGGCAATATATGAAGCGTTGAATGCGTTTGTCAGAAATGTTCAATAAATATGGATTTCCTTCGCTCGCTATTAATTAAATTAATTAAATAAAAACGCAATAATATACTTTTTTCGCTCAGAAATCCGTCGAATAAAAGATACATGTGTTTGGGCCTAAAAATAAGTTTAAATCCCAGGGTTTGTTGTGAACGGCATCAACAACGTGAACACGCAGTCCTTGGAGCGGCGCTTCCGGCTGCCCAGCTCCAGGTCCGGTTTGATCTCCAGCGCATACGACTTCGCGGCAGCCATCTTCGGAGTCGTTATCAGCTTTGTCGGTAAGTTCCAACGGTCGTGGCTTTTATTATTGGATATCATTTTATCGTATATACGCATTATTTGAGTGGAAGATACGTGTATCGTGATTTAAAACTATTTCGCCAAAAAACATGAGGTTACATAAAGAACATTTTCTTGTGGTTGCTAGGTTTTAAAACACTAGATATGCGTTCTTCCACTTCAAGTCTGCCTAAATACGATGTTTCAAAGAACCATGCACGGTGATTGTAAGGCAGTACTATACTGAAATGAAATGCTGAGCAATATTAACGTGATAATGGAATAACAATACAAGTATGTCTCGCCATTCATATTTTCTTGGAGGAATCGCCAAATAGATGTGTTTGGTTAACGTTTTATTTAAAAAAAAAGGGATGTTACATAAACAATTAACAGTTGAAGATAGAATTTACGAAAATTATGAAAACGCTTTGCACCAATGTATTGAATTATTACGATTTATTACGAATGTGCTGTAGTTTTGAAAATTTGGAAAACGCTTTCTTTCAATGTATTGACCTAGTATGCATGCGCTGCAGGTTCGGGGCGGTACAAGGCACGTTGGTTGTCCGGGGCCGCGTTCGTGATGGGGCTGGGGTCGCTAACCATGGCGATTCCGCACTTCACCACCGGTCTCTATGACTACGGACAGGGCGTTGTGGGCACCACGTGCAACAAAGGTAGGTGGACACACATCTTACAGTCCTCTTTGGTGAAATTTTGCTACGCGAGAACTTGAGTACCGATAATCTTGCAATTTAAATGAAATCAATTCATACATAATATTCTACTTATTTATATTAAAACAATGAAGAGCTTATTTTTAACAGCATCAGTTTTTAAAAATATATCGGTAGCGCAATTGTTAGTGGATTGCGGAAAACTCATTACGTTAAATAGTTCTGCTTTTAAAATAAATGTATGCGACGTCAATTCGCACGACCGACTTAACGTTAACAACGTTAGAATAAATAGTCACGTGTAAGTCTCAAAACCCCGTAACAATCACAAAAAAGGTAGAAACGCGGTATCAATATTATACACTGCAATGCATAAGTAGCAAACATGACGACAGTGATTGAACAAAGTTGACCTAATTTTCAAACGCGGAAATATTATTCTATATTTTCTTGCGCAGTGTGATATCTTATCCATGTGCTGTGAAATCGTAGTATTCTGTGACTCAAGCATACCCTGCTCTGGGCCAATCAGATTCTTCAAATAAAATAGGATTAATAAAATATTTGCCCCGCTCTGAGAAAAAGGGGCTTAGTGCATGGGAGTTAAGAGTCGATCCAAATTAGCGTATACAGTTTGCACAGGCTTATCAGGGACGACACTCTCCGCTTAAACTTGATTTTCGCTTTGAAAACAATTCATATAAACGAAAAATACCATAAAAGCGGAAATTGTCGTCCTGGATCTGGGACGACAATTTTAGCACATGCATTTAACCCCGTTTTCCCAAATCGCGGCTAATACATTTTTGAAAAACAACAAATATTGCAGGTGCAAATGTGACGGAGGCATGTGAGGAAACGGGACTTAGTAACTACCTGGGCGTGTTCATGACGGGGATGATCCTGCACGGTGTGGGTGGCTGTATCCTGTACACGGTCGGGGTGGGTCTGCTGGATGACAGCGTGGAGGCAACCAAATCACCGCTATACCTGGGTACGAGTTCAGTAGCAACATTGGCCCGTATTCACCAACCGATTCTTAGACTTGATTCTAAGAATGAAGAATATTATTTAATTGGATTTTTCAAACACTGCTTTTTGAATATTGAATCAAACTTGGCATTTACACCCCCCTTCTACACGCCGACGGATAACAGAGAACAATCGTCCCCAACACGTTTTGTTTGTGCCTTGCCTTTTTCCATATCAGCAATATATCAACGTAATTTTTTAGTAAGTAAAGAATTGTGTGTAATAAGCTTATAACATCGCTTGAAAATGAGGCAATAAAAGCTGTTACTTTACAGAAAATGACACAATAATAAATGATGGCAAAAAGCCTATCATCTCAAGAATACTTTAATCAGTCATTTAAGGGAGGCTTCATATTATAAAAAATACTCTAAATAATAGCGCACTAAACAACTGTTTTGGGAGAGCCCATCTAAAATTAGACAATGAGTTACTTCTTTGAAGTGGAAGTTTGTTCACAACCACGACCAAACAGTTATAAATACATGTAGCTGTACTCGTCTTGAGACGCTTTTGAAATTAATTTTAATTAAGTGAAAGAGTAAATAGCGTTACTTCAGGCAGGTCCATCGTGTCCATGTAACAATTACTTTTTCAATACTTTTATGAATCATGAAACGATATTTTTCATTTTTGTCATTTTTACAACTGCTAAGTAGCAGCTGGATAAATATTAACGGTTTCCGAAGCGAAACAAACACATATCCACCGTTTACCACAGAGTTAATGAACACTTTTCTATGGCGAAGGGCTGAGTCGAATGGATTCGCTGCCGAGTCAATTACTTGGGAAGAACCAATAATCCGAGGCTTTTGATGTCTATCATGAATGCGTTTGTTTAATCATCACAATATTTTTGTTATACCCGTATATATATATTTATACATATGAATAACTCGGTAGAGAGTGTGCACCATTTATTTAACGTGTTTCGTTCACTCTGGATCATACGGTGGCATAAAAGGGTCTCTATGACGTGCGCACGCGATAGCTATGACGTGCGCACGCGATAGCTATTACGTGCGCACAATACAGCTATGACGTGCGCACGCGATAGCTATGACGTGTGCACGCGATAGCTGACCAGTTAGAAAAGGTATCAAATAAGCCATTTATTATCAAAACATGGACATATTTTGTGATTTGTTTCATAAGGGATTGCAATCTAATTTCAAGTGATTATTAAGATATAATTCGATATAAAAACACACCATGTGCTCAGTGCGCTATGTACAAAATGGCTGACATTTCGAAAAGTTTCATTGGTCAATTATTGCTTTCGCACGCGCTACCTGTTCTGATCTGATACCTTTTCTGATTGGTCAGCTATGACGTGCGCACGTTATAGCTATCGCGTGCGCACGTCATAGCTATCGCGTGCGCACGTAATAGAGACCGTTAAATAAAACATTTCGTATGTGCCCTTTATGCCACCGTAGGATCATCAGAAAATAAAAATGTATTGCATACATCAATACGAAGGATCCCGGAGATTGTCGATGAATCACGATCGTTTTTTTTTCTTTTGAAGGTATATTATACGGCTTTGCGTCTTTAGGACCCGGGCTAGGGTATATCGTCGGGGGTCAGTTTCTCGATATTTACGTCGACTTCGACAAAGTGGACATGAGCACGTAAGTTCACAACGTCATGTATGTCCAGCTAAGGCGATGGTAACGTTGGATAACATCATGAGACCTCTAGTTAATGGTCAAGGTCATTGTTGTTTAGATAGATGCAACGTTTGCACTAGATTTCTTCATTTAGTATGTAAATAATGAGCTTATTTTTGCGTATTTAGGTTAGAAGCTTGTCTAGCGATGGATTGCATTTGAAGCTTGTGGGGTCACTGTTATTACAAAAACTAGTTTTGCTAGAGGTATTGTCTGCTAATTATACCCCCACAAACGAAGTTTAGGGAGGCATATAGGAGTGAACTTGTCGGTCGGTCGGTCTGTCGGTCCGTATTAAGTGTCCGCTCTATAATTCAAGTAGTTTTCATCCGATCTTCACCAAACTTGGTCAGAAGTTGTATCTACATGATGTCTAAGCCAAGTTCGAACATTGGCCTTGCCGGGTCAAAAACTAGGTCACGGGGTCACTTAGTGCGTTTTAAACATTCAGCATGTTGTCTGCTCTCTAATTAAAGTAGTTTTCATCCGATCTTCACCAAACTTGGTCAGAAGTTGTATCTAGAAGGCCTAGTTCAAACATGGGCCTTGCCGGGTCAAAAACTAAGTCACGGGGTCACTTAGTGCGTTTTAAACATTGAGCATGTTGTCCGCTCTCTAATTCAAGTAGTTTTCATCATATCTTCACCAAACTTGGTCAGAAGTTGTATCTAGTTGATCTTAAGGCCAAGTTCGAACATGGGCCTTGCCGGGTCAAAAACTATGTCACGGGGTCACTCAGAGCGTTTTTTAACATTCAGCATGGTGTCCTCTCTCTTATTCAAGTAGTTTTCATCCGATCTTCACCAAACTTGGTAAGAAGTTTTATCTAGATGATCTGAAGGCCAAGTTCGAACATGTGCCATGCCAGATCAAAAACTAGGTCTCAGGGTCACTTAGTACGTTTTACTCATTGAGCATGGTGTCCGCTCTCTATTTCAAGTAAATTAAATCCGATCTTCACCACACTTGGTCAGAAGTTGTTACTAAATGATGTGTAGGTCAAGTTCGAACATGGGCCATGCCGGGTCAAAAACTAGGTCACTGGGTCACATAGTGTGTTTTAAACCTCACCATGTTGTCCGCTCTGTAATTCAAGTAGTTTTTATCCAATCTTCACCAAAATTGGTCAGAAGTTGTATCTTGATAATGTCTAGGGCAAGTTTGAATATGGGTCATGCTGGGTCAAAAACAAGGTCACGGGGTTACTTAGTGCGTTTTAAACATCACAATGTTGTCCGCTCTCTAATTCAAGAAGTTTTTATCCAATCTTCACTAAACGTGGTCAGAAGTTGTATCTAGATGATGTCTAGGTCAAGTTTGAATATGTGTCATGCCGGGTCAAAAACTAGGTCACGGGGTATCTTAGTGCGTTTTAAACCTCACCATGTTGTCCGCTCTCTAATTCAAGTAGTTTTCATCCAATCCTCACCAAATTTGGTCACAAGTTTTATCTAAATGATCTCTAGCACAAGTTCGACTTGACATTGAACACGTGAAGACGTGGATTACATCGCTGGTGTAAAATGTGTTTTAGAATCAGTTTGGAATAATAGTTTGACAGAAAAAGTGTGAAATATATGGACATAAATAGCGGGTAAACAACTTATTTATCCTCTTTTATCAATAAAGCAATTAATATTGATAGAAAACGTCAAACTTTAAAAATGAAATAAAGTAATCACGAGGAATGGGCGACGCCATTGTAAATTTCACGGACATGCGATTCATGTGATTCACGAGGTGAACTATGTAAACAATCACACGTTGATATTCAAAATATACTACTCAAAACAAGTATGCCTTAGTTACTGATATAAACGATTTATGTGAACAACAGTCGGAGTTTGAACCAGAAAGCAATTTTTATGCAGTAAACTAAATATTTTATTCATAATTCAAAAAGAAAAACACTACAGACATGGAAAAGGACAGTAAAGACGTGAAAGCCGGTGATAAAAGAACCAGAGACAATGTGAGCAGCGTGAGTGACAATAGCATGTGTGAGCAAGTAAGTGTAAGGCAAAAGAAAAAGAAACAGAAGAACGTTAATAAAGTTAAAAGCGATGACGACGATACAGACATAGAAATTGCTACAGAACTAAAAAGCATTAATGAAAAACTGAAAAACGTCATTACCAAGGACAGCAAAGAACTTAAGGATCTAGTTAAAGAGATAGTCATTCAGCTGAAGGAAGAACTGTTTAGTACATTTATACAAAGATTAGATAAAATGGAGGGAGAACTGTTTGATAATGACATTGAAAACAACAAGAAGACCAAACAAATAGACGACTTACGTGGGGAGCTACAAGAACAAAAAGAAGAAAATGAACGCCTAAAAAAAGCCTTGAAAAACAACGAGTATGCAAACCAACTCCACATAAATGAACTTGAGCAATATAGCAGAAGGAACAACATACGGATAGAGGGGATAGAAGACAGCGAAAGAGAGAATTATATAGAAACGACAGAAAAGGTGATAAACACTCTGAACGCCCACATTCCAGATTTGAATTTATCAAAGATTGACATCGACATAAGTCATCGGATTGGTCCTTTTCAGCGACAGAAAAAAAGGCCTATAATAGTAAAGATGGTTTCCCGAATGAGAAGGCACCAAATTATGCAGGCGGCGAAACTACTACGCAAGAAAGCACAACCAGTCTACGTAAATGACCATCTGACCAAGCTCAACGCGGAAGTCTTCGCAAGTGTAAGAAGGAAGCAGTCAGACATTGTCAAATCAACATGGACACGTGAGGGAGCCATCTTTTACAGGGATGTCAATGAACAGACACACAAAGTCAACACAGAACAATATCGTTTCTGGTTGGACCTTCCCTGGCCAAACTGAGAACGCAAAGTGTTAACAGAACCTTTTCTTTTTTATACACTATCAGAAACACAGTGTGTTTGTTTTCGGGGGATCTTGCAACCACAGGTAAATTAAACAAACCACGGAAACCACGAGGAAACTTCCCGAAGCAGAGACGTTAGTTTTGACAGTGCGGTGATAAATACTATAGAATTAAGAAGCAATTAAATATTTATAACATAGTTTGGGCTACTTAAATTATTTAAACTTATTTGTTAAGCAGGTGTTTATATTTTATATAAATAATTAATATATCGTTTAATCATTTGTATCTAGCTTAACATACCAAACACATAAATGACCACATAAAGGACATACATTCGTGATAATGATCATCTAATCGTTTTGTTTTTTTTATAACTTGAGCAACAAACCATTTAAACGAGCCATCGGTTTAAAAAATGAGAAAATCAGAGAGAACGCATGCTTTTATAAATAAAATAGACCAACTCTTAACTGCAACATGTTATTTTAGTAAATTTGTTGATGCCTTTCTTCATTTGTAATTGTTGCTTTTATTGTAAAAAGTAAATGCACAAGTTTGTGATTATGATATAGAAATACTTAAGATATAAAAACTTCTAATGCATGTATAAATGTTGTTGCTGCGGTTGTTAATAACATTTGTTTTCTTTTAGAAAAACTATATATTTCAAATAGATTTTGTTATTTGCAGAGCATCGGTCAGAATAAATGTGTACTACATATATATAACTAAACCCGCTTAAAATGTGTACCTTTAAAAGTTTAACGAGCAATCCGATTAAGATTGTATTGTTAGCAGTTGTTGTTTGCTTTTTTTTTGTTTTTTTTTCCTAAAAATAGCTTAACTATATCTGAAGCGAATGTATCAACTCAGACTTTGTGAATATTTAAGGACTATATATAGGCACACGTCTTTGCTGTCTCGTTTTGTATGTGTTTTATTTTAATTGTGATTGTTATAACACAATATTGTTTGTTTGTTTTGTTTGTTTTTTTTAAAGATTATTTTTATGTGGATCTACAGTTTTTCGAGTCCAATTTAAATTTGAAATGTTTTATGAAGTGAAACATTATAAGATAAATAAGATATTTTTGGAGATGAAAAACATAATTGTGTGTATGCATGTTATGATAAGAGGAGTCAAACACGCACACTCACACATGCACACGCACACAAGACGCATAAACGCTAAAAACTGTTTTGTAGCATACATAGACACATCTTCTTATAACTTGCCATTATGGCTGTCTAAACTTTTGTTTTCGTGTTTTAGACGGCCAAACAGTGGCAGCTTAAAATAAATATACAAGGTTAAATAATGTTTTTTCTGTAACCGTTAAAGCAATCTAGCTTCCACTAGGTGGCTAAAATTAACGGCACTGTTCTTAGAGATAAATAGTTCAGCACACTTGCACATAAGAACACAGACACAAAGGCATACACGCACACGCACACACACACACACACACACACACGCACGCACGCACGCACACACACACACACACACACACACACACGCGCACACACTCGCACACACACACACACACACACACACACACACACACACACACACACACACACACACACACACACACACACACACACACACACACACACACACACACACTCACACACACACACGCACGCACGCACGCACGCACGCACGCACGCGCGCGCGCACGCACACACACACACACACACACATACACACACGCACGCACACACACACGCACACATGCACGCACGCACAAACGCACGCACGCACGCACAAAGAGAGTACGCATACTTTTATAAATGAAAAAGACCAACTCTCAACTGCAACACGTTATTTTAGTAAATATGTTGATGTCTTTCTTCATTCGTAATTGTCGCCTTTATTGTAAAAAGTAAATGCACAAGTTTGTGATTATGATATAGAAATACTTAAGATATGAAAACGTCTAATGTATGTATAAATGTTGTTGCTGCTGTTTTTAATAACATTTGTTTTCTTTTAGAAAAACTAGATACTTTGTTATAGATCTTGGTATTTGCAGTGCATAGGTCAGAATAAATGTGTACTACATATATATAACTAAAACCGCTTAAAATGTGTACCTTCTAAAGTTTAACGAGTAATCCGATTAAGATTGTATTGTTAGCAGTTGTTGTTTTTTTTTTGTTTTTTTTTCCCCTAAAAATAGCTTTACTATATCTGAAGCGAATGTATTACTCAGACTTTGTGAATATTTAAGGACTGTATATAGGCACATCTCTTTGCTGTCTCGTCTTGTATATGTTTTATTTTACTTGTGATTGTTATAACACAATATTGTTTGTTTGTTTTTTGTTCTTTTTTGAAGATTATTTTTATATGGATCTACAGTTTTTCGAGTTCAATTTAAATATGAAATGTTTTATGAAGTGAAACATTACAAGATAAATAAGATATTTTTGGAGATGAGGAATAGAATTGTGTGTATGCATGTTATGATAAGAGGAGTCAAACACACACACACTCACACACGCACACGCGCACAAGACGCATACACGCTAAAACTGTTTTGTAGCATACATAGACACATCTTCTTATAATTTGCCATAATGGCTGTCTAAACTTTTGTTCTCGTGTTTTAGACGACCAAACAGGGGCAGCTTTAAATAAATACACAAGGTTAAATAATGCTTTTTCTGTAACTGTTTGGCAATCTAGCTTCCACTAGGGGGCTAAAATTAACGGGACTGTTCTTAGATATTAAGTTCAGCACACTTGCACATAAGAACACGGACACAAAAGCATACACACGCACATACACATGCACACACACACGCACGCACGCACGCACGCACAAACGCACGCGCACACACATACTCGCTCTAATTAGTTTATTTAGTTTAGTCCGAGTGTATTAGTTCATATGTTTATTGAATGTGTCTGTTATACAATTTTTGTATATATATATATTTTTTATGGCAAAACCCTTCCCTTTTTGTTATTGTAAACAGTTTTATTTATCATGTGTACCTGTTGCTTTTCGGGATGTAACCAAAACTTTTATTTTAAGGGTCGAGTTACAAATACTTATAACACAGTGTCGTTGAAAAGATGAGAACGACGAATACATTTTTTTTTTAAATGACAGTCGAAATATGTAGTTATAACACAAAAGGGTTAGCATCATCAGCAAAACGTACCATTATGTTTCAATGGCTTAAGGAAAACAAATTTAAAATATGCTTTCTTCAAGAACTACACTGTAACGCAGATGTAGATAACACACCTTGGGGTAATCAATGGGGAGGAGACCTTTTCTTGAGCGGAAATAGTTCTAACTCTCTAGGCATTGGCATTTTTATCAAGAAAGATTTAGACTTTAAATATAACATTTTAGAATATGAGGAAATTATAATAGGCAGGCTACAATTATTGAAAATAGAAATACAAGGGAAACTAATTGTTTTGTTTAATATTTATGGTCCAAACACGGATAATACGGATTTTTTTAACACTTTGGATATACATATACAGAAATATAATGATCATTCACTAATCCTTGGTGGGGATTTTAACACTGTTATTAACTATAAGTTAGATAAACTAAACGGTCGATCAGATACAAATAAAAAATGTAACGAAAAAATAAAAGAAATAATAGAAAACAATGACCTATGTGATATATGGCGTTTAAAAAATCCACATAAAAAAGTTTACACATGGCATTCAAACACTCGACCGCCTATATTTTGTCGCTTAGATTATTTTTTAATATCTCAGGACATTGTAAATTGTCTCGCAGATTGCAACATTTCCACAGGGTTCAAATCGGACCACTCAATAATATCAATTAAATTAAATCTACATGTATATTGCAGAGGTCCAGGATACTTTAAAATAAATAATTCATATTTATTGGAACAAGAATATCAAAGTTGTATCCGGGCGTCTATATCGGAAATCGCAAACATCAATCGCGAAGCTAATCCAAATACTTTGTGGGAAATAATTAAAGGAAGCATTCGAGACGAGACAATTAAATATGCCAGCAAAATAAATAAGAAGAAAAAGGAACAGGAAGAAACACTTAAATCGAAAATTACAGAGCTAGAACAACAACTAATAATAAATAGCAATGATTTAGATAAATGCAAACAACTGATCGACTCAAAAAGTGAATTAAATAATCTAATTGAAAATAATATAAAAGGAATACTGCTACGAGCTAAGGCACAGTGGATTGAAGGCTCCGAAAAAAACACAAAATATTTTGCAAATCTGGAAAAAAAACGAGCAGAAGCCAAAAGTATACAACAACTCAAAACTAAAAATAATAGCATAATACAAGACCAAAAAGACATACTAAATCACACAGCAAACTTTTATAAAGATCTTTATAAAAAGGACACCAATATAGAAAAAAACAATTATGAACGTTTCTTTACGAATATAGGCAATAAGATAAGTCCAGAACAAACGCAAAATGAACAAAAGTATCTATCACAGCATGAATGCGCTAAAGCATTGTTAGACATGAAGAACAATAAAAGTCCAGGATCTGATGGTATCTCTGCAGAATTTTATAAAATATTTTGGACAGATATTAAGGAATATGTTGTTAATTCTCTTAATTACTCTTTAGACACAAATAACCTTACAGAACTGCAAAAACAAAGCATAATTACTTTACTACCCAAGACCGGAAAAGACACCCTTTTGATCGATAACTGGAGGCCTGTCTCACTTCTTAATGTGGATTACAAAATAGCTACAAAAGCCATTGCCAATCGCATAAAACCTTTCTTAAATCACATAATTAGTACAAACCAAACCGGCTTTATCAAAGGGAGGTACATTGGCGAAAATGTAAGACTTTTACAAGAAATTATTGAACGAATTGATGAATCTAACGAAACCGGCCTAATATTTTTTTCTGATTTTAATAAAGCCTTCGACAGTCTTGATCATGAATTTATGTTTAAATGCCTGCGCCATTTCGGTTTTAGCGAACACACTTTACAGTGGGTTAAGTTATTCTATAAAGATGCAACATCGCGTGTTACAAATAATGGACATTTTTCGGAGTTTTTCTGTATCAAAAGAGGGGTGAGGCAAGGATGTCCTTTATCGCCGTACCTTTTTATTATCTGCATTGAATTAATGTCGATAGACATAGAACTTAACACAGAAGTAAAAGGAATAAAAATTAATAATGTAGAACTAAAACAGTCACTTTTTGCTGATGACGCTTCTTTCATACTAGACGGTTCTCGTACATCGTTCGAAACATTAATAAAAATCATAGAAGATTTTGCAGAAATATCCGGACTTACATTAAACAGACAGAAATGTAAAATACTTAAAATAGGGGCATTCAAAAATAACCCAATCGAGTTTTGCAAACATAAACAATTCATTTGGAACTCTAAACACGCCTCAACTTTAGGGATAGAATTTAGTAACGAACCAACAGAAATAATGTTATTAAATTTTCCTGAAAAAATTCATGCTTTTGAAACTTGTTTGAATAAATGGAAACGGTGGAAACTATCGTTAATTGGAAAAATCACAGTTTTAAAAAACTTTGCAATACCCAAGCTTGTATATCCATTTACAGTTTTACCAAATCCATCCCAAGAAATCATTTCAAAAATAAATACACTATGTTTCAAATTTCTGTGGGATGAAAAACCTGATAAAATTGCCAGAAAGCAGATCATACAAGATTATGCCGATGGTGGTTTAAAAATGTTAGACATTGACCTATTCTTAACATCCCTCAAAGCCAGTTGGGTGAAAAGATTTATATTTCAACCCGACTCAAAACTGATTAGAATATATACCAATATGCTAAACAACTATGGAGGAATGTTAATTTTCAAATCAAATTACCATGAAAAAGATGTTAGAGACCTTAACATCAAATCCGAATTCTTAAAAAACATCCTCTGTGGATGGCTCAGTGTCTCATTAGAAAAAAATGAAATCCCAATACAAAAGCAAATTATCTGGAATAATACATTTATAAAAAACGAAAATAAAACTTTTTTTATTAAAACATGGTTCGAAAGAGGTATTCAATATATTGAACATATATATGATTTTAGAAAAAGAGAATTTTACAGTTTCCAAGATATAGTAATTCTTTATGAAATAGATAAAGCAGATTTTATAAAATACCATCAAATTGTCAAAAGCATACCCGTCGATTGGAAAAATAAACTAAAAGTAAACGATATCATTTATACCACCCCGGAATACATGCTTAACAAAATAACAGAACATACAAAAGCTTGCAAACTAGTTTATAAATCTCTTTTACTAAAACACAAACCTGAAAAGTTCAAACAATTTGACAAATGGAAAGACACGCTTAATAATCCAGAAATTAATCAAAGAACTATCTTCAGTCAATCAGTTAAATTAACTATTGACACCAAACTTAGAAATTTCCAATATAAATATCTCATGCACATTTTACCAAACAACACTTACCTACATAAATGCAATCTTGTTCCGTCAACCTTATGCGATTTTTGTAATATGTACTCAGAAACGAATATTCATGTATTCTGGGATTGTCATCTCATTCAAAAATTTTGGATGGATATCAAAAACTTTATTGACAACAAATCAAACAGGTTAGAAAACATTGAACTAAATTTTGCAAAAATATCATTCTGTAATTTCACCATAGCTGACTCCAAAAATGCACACGTTATAAACTCCGTAATATTATTGGCTAAATACTTTATCTTTAAATGCAAACAGGAAAAAGCAACACCGCAAATAGATGCTTTTGTATCTTTTTTTAATAATCGAATTAAACTCGAGGAATTAATAGCGACAACACAAAATAAATTACATATATTTTATACTCACTGGACATTTGTAACATAGGTACACCTACCCAAAAGCAACATACACTTTCCTTTTTTTTTAATTTTTAGTTTGTTTTTTTTTCTATCCATATATTTATGTAACTTTGTGATTCTATTCCATGTTGGTGAAACTTAAAACATATTTATTCACACCAACCATAGTCTTCACTGATGCTTTGTATCATAATTATATCGAGAAAAATGTGAAACAAATATATTAAAAACTATGTATTTCATACAGTATATGTTCTGAAATTATGTAATAAAAATATTACGATGGAAATAAAAAATGGAATAACAAAAAAAAAAAAAAAAAAAAAAAAAAAAAAAAAAAAAAGTTCGAAAATGGGCCATTCCGGGCCTAAAACTAGGTCACGGGGTCACTTAGTGCGTTTTTTAACATTCAGCATGGTGTCCGCTCTCTAATTCAAGTAGTTTACATCCGATCTTCACCAAACTTGGTCAGAAGTTTTATGGAGATGATCTTAAGGCCAAGTTAGAACATGGGCCTGTCTGGGTCAAAAACTAGGTCAAGGGGTCACTTAGTGCGTTTTAAAAATTGAGCATGGTCTCCGCTGTTTTTTGTGAAGACGACATGCAAAATATTATGTGTCAATGCGGCATGTGCGGGTATTCGTCACGTCTGTTCTGTGACAATGCTCTAGTTTTGTTTGTGGGTAGCTAACATCAGAGTGCATAATTAACGGGGTTTTCAGGGGTGTACACACGGGCTGGGCAGAATGTAAACACACCGTTAAGAACTTTATTTTTGCAAATATCTCAGGTTATTGAAATTCATTTGCAAAATATTTAGTGCATGAAAGACCTTTTCTTGCAGTTTGTGCTGATATCTTAACACATGTATGCCTAGCGTCTAGGAAGAAGGCCTTGGCAAACAGCGTAGACCCAGATGAAAGCCGCATGATGCGGCGTCTCATCAGGGTCTGTGCTGTTTGCTTAAAGGACTTTCTGTAAGAAATATTCTAAATATAGAAATAAATTTACTAGACATACCTAATTTTGGACATAAATTGATCCAATTTAGAAGGATGGGAGAGTCCACTAGGCATAAATGGGTTAAGGTATAGGAATACATCCTCCAATACGTGTGAAATCGGTGACAAATGTTCACGTTGTGGAAAACCGTATAAATAAATGCAGTGCACATAGAATTTTTGAACAAGAACACATTCTTATTAAATAAAGTAATTATGATGTATTTCACATTGCCATAGGCAGCATAAAATCTGTCTTCTATGCGCTAGTTGAAATTCTAATGAAAAATTGTTTTAAGAAGTTATTAAAAAAATCCCCACTTACCGGTTCCCACATACCGGTAGTCACGTGATCCTGTACACTGACAAAGACCTACGATGGGATTGCAGTTTGGGCCGATTGGATCAAGCTCATTGTTACTATACATAGAAAAACGGTTGCCGATGAATTGCTCGAGTTTTTATGAAGGTTCAGTTTTGTAAGTTTGTTGGTAGCTTAAATGCAGACCATGCTTTCAAATTAAATTATTAGAATTTAATACAACTTAATCCATTGATAAAAGTTGAAAATCTTGTTGCTTGTTTAGTTTACATCACTTGTTCTACATTTTTACATTTTAAGCTTAACGTTAACATATAACAGAGAACTTTTACAGACATTCAACTTTAAATATGTCTTTGTGGTCATAATATGAGGTGACAGACAGGAAATTTGCATTATGCTGTCAAAGGGGACTAATAATGATGTGCTCTGTCCATGGTCAGCTGTAGGTACATGTAGTAGATATGCATAATGAACTAAATACCATCACAATCGCCCTATGCATATTTATTGTCAGAATTAAATACATTTGTATGCCCCGAAGGTTGGCAAATAGTTTTTGAATTGTCCGTCAGTTCGTCTGTCCGTCCGTCCGTCAGTCATCCCGTCCGTCCGTCCAAAAACTTTAACATTGGTCATAGGTTTTGCAATATTGAAGATAGCAACTTGATATTTGGCAAGCATTTGTATCTCATCGAGCTGCACATTTTGAGTGGTGAAAGGTCAAGGTCAAAATTCTCCTTCAAGGTCAAAGGTCAAATATATGGCTTCAGAGTGGCGCAGAAGGGGGCATTGTGTTTCTGACAAACACATCTATTGCTCTTGATTAGTTTAGCAAGTGAAACGTTCAGACACTAATACCGCCATTAATCAAAGTTAACAAAATTGTTTTAATTAAAACTAATCGGCTAGTAACGATCAATTTACCCTTTAGTTGTGTCTCCATCAAAATCTTTATTTGAACGCATTTTTTGTTAGAACTCTTAACTACTCATACATGTCGTCATTTCCGGTCTGGTGTCAGTATCAACATTGACAAGACTGACCCAAGGTGGGTGGGAGCGTGGTGGCTGGCCTTCTTTATCACCATGACAACATTCTGGCTGATCGTGGTGCCGTTGTCACTGTACGGCTCAGAACTGCCAAGTAAGGCGGAGATTCGTCAATAATATTATATGAGCCTTGCTGAGGGAAAACGGGGTTTAATTCATTGTTCGTCCCAGATTCGCCTGTGCAGTTAACACTTTCTTCTTATGGGCGACACTTTCCGCCTTAACAAGATTTTCGCTATAAAAATGACTCAGTTTAAATGGAAAATACCATTAAAGCGGAAAGTGTCGTCCCTCAATAGCTTGTGCAGACTACACTGGCTAATCTGGAACGACACTTTAAGCACATGCATTAAGCCCCATTTTCACAGAGCGCGGAATGTTGATCGGTCCACTGTTGCTTCTGACATCGTATGCACGGAGTTGTCCTCTGGCAAACAAGAACACATCGGAAAGAATGTTCGGAACCTGTAATATATATATGTTATGGTTAACAATGAGATTATAACAAATTAAGTTGGGTCATATTAACCCAGTTAAGCCTAGCGTCTAGAAAAAAGGCCTTGGCAAACATCGTAGACCCAGATGAGACGCCGCATCATGCGGCGTCTCATCAGGGTCTGCGCTGTTTGCTTAAAGGAATGTCTGTAAGAAATATTCTAAATATAGACATCCCTAATTTTGGAAATAAATTGATCCAATTTAGAAGGATGGGAGAGTCCACCAGGCATAAATGGGTTAAATAAAAAATAAGCTTTATCGTTGTTTATCTGGACATGATATGTTTATGAAAGAATAAGACAAACAGTAAACGTTTAGGAATCGGTTTTTATACTGAAGACTGTTTTGATAACTATTATTTTAAAAAATAAAAAAATGAAATCTAAACCCATTTATGCCTAGCGTCTAGAAAAAAAGGCCTTGGCAAACAGCGAAGACCCCGATGAGACGCCGCATGATGCGGCGTCTTATCAGGGTCTGCGCTGTTTTCTTAAAAGAATTTCTGTAAGAAATATTCTTAATATAGAAATAAATATACTGGACATTCCTAAATTTGGAAATAAATTGATCCAATTAAGTAGGATGGGAGAGTCCACTAGGCATAAATGGGTTAAGTAGCAATATAAGAAGTGAGTTAATGTGTTAGTTATATTGCACTTTTTTCATTTCTAGGTTCACAGGCGATAAGAGCAACTCGGATTTCCCAGATGCACAACGGAGAACACGATGCGTCTGGCGGCCATGGCAAAAACAAAAGGCTGCCAATCAAAATGTTCCCCAAAGTCATGTGCTCATTGCTAAGGAACGCTCCTTTTGTGTTCACGATGTTGGCCGGAGCCACCGAAGGCGTTCTAACATCCGGCTTTGCGACATTCGTGCCAAAGTATATTCAGAATAAGTTCGGTGTAACGTCAAGTTTAGCCGCATTATACACAGGTAAATTATACGATCGCGTGATGTATTTTGTGTTATGTGTTCCGGAGATACTGCAATATGTAATGTTTCGATATTTGTTTTTGCATGATAGTGTGTTTATGCATAATAAAGTTATTGGATAACCTAAACTTTATTTTTTTTAATAGTATAAGTTATGGATTTTGATTTTTTACAACAAATACAATGTACTGTAAATAATTTTTCATCGTATTATACAGTCGACCATGTCTTTTCCTTAGTTATTTTGTCCTAAATGTACAATGTTAGGTGCAGTATGAAAACTGAATTGTTTCAATAAATATGTTTGCCTCTATACACAATCCGTCAACAAAACATGTTAAAATTGCGTTTAACGAGGTTCACTAAAATTGTTTCGGTTAAGTTAATTGCTTAGAGATCAGTTGGAAACTAAAGACAACTACGTTGTTAATTTTATAAAAATGTTAAACTTTAAGTTTCCTCCATACTGGTCTGCTTGTTTGACGCAGGTGCCGCTGCAGTACCCGGTGCAGCCGGTGGCATGTTCCTGGGAGGCTTTATCTGTAATCGATTAAAGCTTAAGGTTCGCGGCATGTTCAAGTTCTCCGTGATCACGTGCCTGCTCACCCTCGTCTCCATCAACATCATGTGGATCAGCTGTGAGGAGAGGCCGTTTGCAGGGGTCAACAGGGGCTACTACAATGCAAGGTGAGACGCCGGTGCGTATTCACGTACATATTCTTAGACATAACAATAAAGAATAGTCTTAGACTATTGGATTCTACTTGACCCATTTATGCCTAATGGACTCTCCCATCCTTATACATCGGATGTTTGCCAATGCCTTTTTTCTAGACGCTAGGCATAAATGGGTTAAGGAAGCACGAAACTCACATTATTTAGTATTCCAATATTCAAATCCCTACAACAAAAAACGAACTACGTAAAACCAAACTGATTCCTTTATGGCGTATATTGTCGCGCTTGTTATAAAACGAAAAAAGAAACTTATTCCATTACTCATATTTCGTATCAATCGTAATATTAAGAAAACAAACAAATTCGTTGAATTTATATCCCCCTCCATTATACTTCAGGACACAAGACATGGCTCCGGACACACCAAAAAAGCATTTTTTGAAAATGCAAAGGGTCATAACTCCGTTATTATCCAATGGTGTACAATGCCATTTGGCGTGCATCATCCTCTTATCTATATATATACTCATACCAAGTTTCAATGAAATCTGCCAAAGCACTTCCAAGATATGGCTCCGGACACAAAAGTGCCGGACGGACGGAAGGACGGACGGACGGACAACGCCAAAACAATATCCCTCCGCCTATGGCGGGGTGTAATAAATCTTTGAAAATTGAAGTTAAGAGTGTGTTCCAGTATATCGTTTATGATTTGATCAAACGGTAAACGAAACACGTGTGGAGCTACTGTCTATGGGGTTAACTATTGAGTGACTGTTCGCGCGCATTTCAAACCCTAAGGTACGAAAATACCATTGCAAATATGTCAACATGACACCGTTATTGCAGACCTAAGCTATTGTGTGAAAACGTATCTCTGTATGGGGGTAGGGGCGGAACAACAATATTCTTTTTATAATCATTTTTATTGAACTTAAAATATCTATATGATCATCACGCCTCTATTTCCAGCTAATGTTTACTCATGGTCGCGTACAAACATTGTTATCATTTTATCGAACTACGTCGAATAATCTTTTAACTTTTTTCTATCTTTATAAGCTATGCAAAGCTTGTTTCTGTAAAGAAACAAGCGCTCGATAGAAAGGTGAAGTGCAGCTATGTTTGTATTAACATAATATGCCATCAACATACATCTTGATAACTAGAGCCGAAACAAACGTGTAGCGTAACCAAAACATCGCCTACAAATTTTCAAGTTTATAAAGCTTACAATAATAAAATTATATAAATTGTAACATTCGCCAAAGTTTCTGTGCAGAGTTTCCCCGATTTGACCATAAGTTTAAAACCTATTTATTTTAGCTCGATTGCATCGAAAGCCTAAGGCTGATTTTAAAAGCTCTCGAGTCCGTTTTTTATGGTATGTATTAATGTCGTGAAAGGTTTCGATTAACGCGATTTTTTTCATGTTTTAAATCACTTTTGGACGGAATCGAGAAAATGTGTTTAGATCAAACATGGTGCCCTTGGAAAAGATACATTTTATTGTGACATATGCTAGTAAATAATTGTAAACATTGTAAACGGAAACACAGACTTATTCAAAATTTCCCAGTTATTGATATTGAAACGAAAACTAAATAGGGAAATAAGTTTTTTTATTTTGTTTTATAATAAGCAAAACAAAACACGAATCAGGAATCAAGTAATTACTGAGTGGTATTGTTTACTTTCCTAGTGACAACTCATTGGGTTTAAATGAAGTCAAAATGATTTTCTGTCTATATCTGTTTTCAGCAAATAAACAACGCTATGGAGCTAAGATGCTTAGCATTTAAACATTGAGTATCTTGTTAGAATATTTATTTTGTGATATCCTGAGTCATCTACATTAAGTTTGTCTACAATAAAAACAATTGTTTAATTAGGTCACCCACATGAAGTACAAACTCTGGTTACATCAAAGTTGAAACACCAAGTTGCTTACATTTCCTGTGAATTTCATTCATTAGAGAAAACAGTTTCGGCGCAAAACCAAACGCCGTATTTGCACCACTCATTTTTCACGCGCATTTCAGTGGAGGTTCCAAGGACGAAGTAGTATCCAATTGCAATAGAGAATGTGGTTGCTCGACGCGTTACTACAAGCCCGTGTGCGCACAGGAAGTGCAGTACTTCACCGCGTGCCACGCCGGATGTGAGTCCGAGTCCAAGGGCAAAGACGGAAGCCTTGTAAGCTGAGTTCTTTATCTTATTACTTCTTTTAACACTTGAGAAATTAACATTTGTATTTTATCTTGTTATCTCATATTCGCTGTTTATGAGCCAGTATTAACTTTTTATGTTCTGTTTAATAGGGATTTAACATGCATGCAATAAAAGAACAAACAGTTTTTTTAGTCCGATAGCTTTTGAAATATTGAACATAGCAACTTGATATTTGGCATGCATGTGTATCTAATGGAGCTGCACATTTTGAGTGGTGAAAGGTCAAGGTCATCCTTCAAGGTCAAAGGCAAAAAAAGCGGCGCATTAGGGGGCATTGTGTTTCTGACAAACACATCTCTTGTTAATTACAAGGTATTGCGTTCCGCTAGATTCTTTAACGTTTTGATCGTTTCACGGCTCTGGGGCGTCACTTTCACGATTGTTTTTGCTGAATCATAAGCGTACAATACAATAATTTTCAATCGCACGTTTACGCGAAAACCTTTACATTTGGTGATAACCCTATGCCCGGCGTCCGAAATCGTGCTGTTTGCTGTATACTATATGCGGTGGGGATCGTCAACATTGTTTTATCCTTACCAATCTTGATGAAACTTTATAAAAAAAGTATCATTGGCCAATAAGTAAGCCGAGATCAACTATGGGTCACGTTCGTTCAAAAACAAGGTCACCAGTTCGAAAAGTCTTGTTACTACTCGACAGACCAATGTAAAGCTTAGTCTTGATACAGCGTGTTCTTCTTTACAATATTTAAGCCGAGTTCGAATGTAGGTGACGTGCGTTCAAAATGTAGGTCAACAGGGTAAATCTTAAAATAACTTAGCTTAAAAAAGCTTATGTAGCATGTGAGACAGCTCATATAAATATTGAATCTAGGATTTTTGCAGTTACTACCCCTTGACCGTAATGGTATTCACTTTTGTTTAGTGAAATCTTGTTTATTTTTTGGTTGGAATTGTTCAAAGAGAGTTGATGAATTGTTTACCCCCCCCCCCACCCCACCCATTCGAAGAAGAGGGAAAATAGAGGTCGAATTGATCGTCTTTACGCCATTAATGGCATTGTTTTATTTCTCAGCCAGAAGATTGCCATAACTTTGACACGTATTGATGAATTTAAAAATGCACCGTAAAGGTCAGGATCACATTTACTAGTTAAAGTTAAAATGTTCCCATAAAACAGCTTAACACTTTCTGTTTCAGCCATACCTTTGTAATATAGTTTAGGTCTGATATGACTTTGCGCAAAAGTAGGATGATGTGTTGCATGTTACAACCGTTTCCCGACCTCAAAGGTCAAGTACATAAGTAGTGGTAAATAATATTTAAAATTCTTGTTTCAGCCATACTTTTACGACATATTTATTTGTAAAATATCTGAATTTTTTATAAGACGGGCTTTTTTTTCTCTCTGCCCCAAAGCTAAAGGCCAAACATCAAAGATCAATTTTGGGCATAATACAGTTTATCCGGACTTTAAGGTTGTTGTTGAAATGCTATTTTAAGATAACTTTCCGCTTTTGACAACCATAGGGCATTGCGTGTGTAAAACCTTTCTCCCTTCCTCAGAAAAATAGTCACATTTAAAGGTGTTGGGTCAGATTTGGCTGTGGAACAGCTTGCCCAGGCCGTCACTGTTTCATCATCATTCAATTTTAAGACAGTTTACCATAACCAACTATCATTAACGAGTTTCGCATGTATCACCTGTCTCATAACCTAAAAGGTCAAGGTCGCAATTAGAGGTCAAAAGTTAAAATAAGCCATAAACGGATTTATTTAACGTAAGCGTACGTTTGAGGCAAAAGTGCTATGTAAGGGGCATTCATGCCCTGTTAAAACATGTCAGTTTCATTCATGTCTATCCTATTGTTCAATAACTAAGTTCATACCTTTTGTCAGGTCAAGTCGTCGATATTTTGTGTCCTTGAACTCTGGCGAGCGCTCAAGAAACATAACGAAACCCTCGTTCGTGTATTTGTTAAATGTAGCCACCACAACTCATGCCATCTCACGTGTTCCAGATCTACGGAAATTGCTCGTGCATAGCGCCGGACCCCGTCACCAACGCGACACTCGCGACCGAGGGCACGTGCGCCTCCGGTTGCTCGATGATGTACCTGTTCATCGTGCTTTTCTTCATCACTATCCTGCTTACGTTCCTGCCTTCCACGCCGAGCGATTCCGCAACGCTGAGGTAGTGTTGTCAAATTGCATGTCGATTTTGAAGAAAAAGCTCTATAAAACATTGGCATTTTTTTAGTTCTCGTTGGTCCCTATTAGAAACCGCCCCGAACCCACACGGCCAACGGCCATTGGAAAACCCCTCGCACACACTCAACCCATCCGAGGTCTCTCTGCACATGCTTATCAGGGACAACACTTTCCTCTTTTATTGTTCTTTTTTATTTAAAGCAAATCTAGGCGGAATCTGTTGTCCATGATTAGCCTGTGCGGACTGCACACTTTTCACACATGCATTAAGGTCCGTTTTTCAAATACCAGGCTCATTTATTTCTAGGATTTGGATCCTCAAATAAAAATACTAAAATATATAAATCTTTTTTTTTAATAACTCCACCGTGAAACGTCTGTATATTCAATCAAAGACCCGTTTTTACTAAAATTATAATTGACACTGAACATCAATTTTACTCGACAACTAAAAAGTCATTTCATGTGATATCGATTTAAGTTTTGGTTGTACTGCAAATATCGTTTAATAACATTGATGTAATATTGCTTGTTATGAAGATGCCCCAAATTATTGTCAGTTTTCATCGATATTTTTTGGCATTGGGGTCTGTTTGTCGACACTACGAAACAAAAACAAGATCAGTGACAACTAAAAATGTCAATATTAAATTCTTTTGAAAATCAATGTCAGTATCTTTTATGTACACGAGGTTTGGCTGTGCTTGCAGGTGTATTCACGAAGATCACCGGACGTTCAGCATGGGGCTCAAGTGGATGTTCATCCGGCTCCTCGGTACGTCCACGTTTTTTTATCATACCACCGCATTGATATCTGCCTGATATAACGTTGCCTGATTGTTTTATATCATGGTCAACAGGAAGTTCTTATATAAGTCATGTATGGAGGATGGTCATATAACTCGGAATCAACTATAAAGTAATATTTTTTAGTAAAATCGAATCAGATACAACAAAACAAGCAATTTGATACCAAGATGTAATATATTTTAAACACAAAATGCAACACAAATCGCAAAAAAGCATTTGTTTACAAGTATTAAGTGCGCTGCTCATGACGTCATTATTAACACGTCAAACGACAAAAGTTATATTCTTTTCCGCTTAAAACGCAACTTTTTAGCGAATTTTCATTATTTCTTTAAAATCATGGACGTAGAGGTATGACAAACAGAAAAACAGGTTACGGTCTGATCTTTTTGTAATATATCAGGCTCGGCACGAATAAAATAACGGCTCGGCAAGCCTCGCTGTTATATTATTCTAAGCCTTGCCTGATATATTACAAAAAGATCAAGCAGTGACCTGTTATTCTCTATATACAACATCCGTGCCGAGGATTTGTTTAAACCTTTTTATTTTAACTCCATTGCAACGAAAGCCGAAGGCGCATTGGAACGCTATTTTGAACGTTTTTTTGGGTACAACCAGTACTTGTTGTGTTTAGGGGAGATCTAAACAAAATCGCTACTACTGTGGGGATCGAACCCGTGACCGCCCGGTCGCAAGGCGGACACCACATCAACTACGCCGCGGAGACTTCCATTCGCGGAGGTTTAACTCATTTATGCCTAGCGTCTAGAAAAAAGGCAATGGAAAACATCGTAGACCCAGAATGGGAATACATTGATCCAATTTAAAAGGATGGAAGAGTCCACTAGGCATAAATGGGTTAACTGGTTCTGAGCATAGCTTAAATCAAATCGCTGACAGACCTTGCGAATTATAGTGATTACCTATTAAATTGTTTTAATCGATATTATTAGTAACTATATTCTTGCCTCTCCATTACTGGTATCAAATGTTAACGATATAAATCTTCATAGACGGTTGAACTTCGTTTGCCTGTGTCATTCGTGAAACGTAACCGCTTCGAAGAGTTTGCTCATTGCAGGTGTTTGGGTTGGAGTCTGCGTCAAACTAAGAACGTGTTTAGTATAATTTACAAGTTATATTCTGATGTCCATTATAAATGCCAGCAGAAAACAACACTACTTGTCAATAGCAATTTTGTGTGATCAAACCATACTAACCAGTTTATATTTGGGGTAACCTAATATTTTCTATTTCTTTTTGAAAAGAGAGAAAACTGATTTTTCGGTTGAAAAAAATAATGTGCATGTATATGCATGTGTGTGTTTTGCATCAAGTGTATAGCTATTAACACAGTCTATCAAAACCGTGTCTGTATGCATCTGTTTATGTTAAATGTGTTTCCTATTGAAGGCACGGTTCCCGGCCCTGTAATATTCGGTGCTGTGACAGACACTGCCTGCGTTGTGTGGCAAGAAGAATGTGGGAAACCAACGTCCTGCTGGATTTACGACAACAGTGTAGTTAGCCGCAACTACTTTTTGATAGCACTGGTAGCAAAAGGATTATCCATGCTTTCCTTTGCACTGGCATATTTCTTGTATAAACCGCCGCCAGAGGCTCTTGCACAGCACGAACTCAGTGCGCATGCCCACGACGGCTCGAAACCGGAAATGAGCTTTGTTAACGGATCATTCCGCGCGGGCGAATTTGAGGTCGGTGTTCTCGAAACCGAGGCGACACATAATGGACCCACTGGCGGAGCAAGTCAGGAAAAAACCACCAATTTGTGATTCACTCTTACAGGGTTAATATGCTCTACAAAAATGGCAAAATTTTCAGTGCACTTTTTTTCTACGATGAGCACAAAGGCTAGTGACATTGTCACAGACATTCAATACATTTTATCCATTTATACGATGTCCACAAAAAACTGTCATTGAGCATGTTCACACAATAACCATTTATTTTTCACAAATCTTTACGTTTTATCGATTGATTGTTTTCGTTTGATTGTTACAAATTGTTGATTGGCTGTTAGCTGCTCTCTTTTCCGCTGCATACACAAACATCGCCATTGTTACAAATTGCTTAATCTCATGGATATAATTTTTAGCGAGGCTGTTTTCGGAGAAAACCCGAGGTATTGTCATAGCCTGCTCGTCGTCCGCCGTCCGCCTTCCGCCGGCGTCGTGCTAAAACCTTTACATTGGCTCTAAAATCAAAGTGCTTCCACCTACAACTTTGAAACTTCATATATAGATACACCTTGATGAGTTCTACACGCCACACACATTTTGTGTCACTAGGTCAAAGGTCAAGGTCACTGTGACCTCTAAAAAAATAATCTGACAAGCTTTCGCAGCCGAGCTTGGCACCCGTTATGCGGTGCTCTTGTTCAAAATCATTTTTGCTTTGTTGATGCTCGTTTTAATAAAACATGGAAGATTGTTATAGCATTCCCCTAATCATTAAATGTCTATACGACGATAGGTTTTTACTTAAGAACGCACGGGTTTTGTTTTGTTTTCGATTTCCACACTTCTTTCATAAGTCCATAAAATTAACATAACCCGTACGTGTTTGAATGTGTCATGTTTACTTGCTGATAATACGTTTGTCTTTTGCTGCCATATATACACTGAACATGTTCATATTTAACTAGGTGCTGATACACTGGTAATTGTTTATTGCGTTGCATACTAAGTTTATTGTCCCATATGTCTGATTCCATCTTTGCTTGCTATTAACTACCTCGAACAAGAACAGTGTCATTATCGCAAATCGTTTGCACGCTATAAGTCATTTACTACCGTTATCATATGTTGTATTCAATTATCATAGTCATTTGCAAATATGAGTATCATAGTCATTTGCAAATATGAGTATCATAGTCGTTTGCAAATATGAGTATCATAGTCGTTTGCAAATATGAGTATCATAGTCGTTTGCAAATATGAGTATCATAGTCGTTTGCAAATATGAGTATCATAGTAAATATGAATATCATAGTCGTTTGAAAATATGAGTATCATAGTCATTTGCAAATATGAGTATCATAGTCGTTTGCAAATATGAGTATCATAGTCGTTTGCAAATATGAGTATCATAGTCGTTTGCAAATATGAGTATCATAGTCGTTTGCAAATATGAGCATCATAGTCGTTTGCAAATATGAGTATCATAGTCGTTTGCAAATATGAGTATCATAGTCGTTTGCAAATATGATATTACTACGATGAACGATGAGAAAGAAAAACTTGAAACTTAGTTTAAGGCTTTAAATCTCATAAAACTTAAATATATTAGTGTAAAATATGCATTTTTCTTTAAGATCTGAGAATAGAAACTTAAATCCTATGGCATATATCAACCCACAATTAGAAGCCAGGTGTTCTAAACGTGTTCACTTTAAGCGACGGCGTTTCCTTTGGTTGTTCTGTCACGAATCATGTCTGGTCTAAACTTCGCAATACATCGAAGGCTTTCGACAGGTCTACCAATACATGACGATGTGTCGCCGTGAAGAATCCCACGGCTACATTCATGGTTAATTACATAGGTCCAACGTCACGGCTTTTTTCATGATTAAGGTAATAGGTCAAATAATATTATTAAATTTGGTTCGCCTGTTTTTTAACTTAAATGTAAGAATCTGTATAAAACCAATATCGTGGGATACTCCTAAAGTTAGAACTCGAGTTTGTTTTGAAACAATTGCAATAAACGCGTTATATTTTGTCATAATGGTGTATTAAAAAAATACAGGTACCCTCTCTTGAATCAGGTATTTTGCGTTGTTTTGATATTGTATGTTTTATGTTGTATTTGTGCGCGCAAAATGATGTTCATTATTGTAAATGTTATTTTTTTTATTTATGAAGTATACATTTAAATTTGCACAGTAAATCAAGCATTTAAACTCTTTGCTGAAGTGCATAACTTTTCTTTTTTTATTTATTTCATACAATATTCGTAAGCCGTCTTCCTAGTTTTACTTTAAGGTATTTCAAGTTCTGTTGCATAATAAACTGGAAAAACAAACGTAGTTGTCGTTTTCTTCTATAGATAAATATAATATCCTATCAAAAAAATTAAGCCCATTAGCCACCATGGCTGACGAGAAATTTCTCGTAAGTTTCACGGTATTCACGAATGTCAAACGAGAGAACGTCTGATCAAGTCGTACATAAACAAGTGTAATTTCCAATTTATTAAGTCAATGCGCCGATACTTTGTCCCATTAGCAGTTAATACGACGTACTTTCTTACATCTTACAAAACACATTCAGTAATTCGACATGATCTAATCTCCTTATGGGATGAATTTTTCTCGTTATGCCATTTATGCTGACAAACAGCGTAGACCCAGATGAGACGCCGTCTCATCAGGGTCTGCGCTGTTTGCTGAAAGGAATTTCTGTAAGAAATATTCTAAATATAGGAATAAATATACATGGCATCCCTAAATTTGGAAAGAATTTATCCAATTTAGAAGGATGGGTGAGTCCACTAGGCATAAATGGGTTAAGTGTCCTTATCAAACGAGGTACAGTTTTCATTGATCTATTTTAACCCTTTACCACTTAGATACGTATTTTGGCGCATGTGTAGTCCCTTAGAAAGTTAACATTAATTAAAGACCTTTCTAACTAGATCCATGTTTTGAAGTCTTCATTTCAAACTCTTAGATACTTATGAGCAGCAAACAGCATAAAACCTGAACAGACTGCGACTTACTAGCAGGCTGTTCATGTTTTATGCTGTTTGCGCATCTGCTGATCGGGTTCGATACAATGTACACCACCCAGTGCAGGGAGTACACATATCTATTCATAGACCTAAAGTATTTCCGTTATTATCGGAAAAGGTATGGAGGGTCGTCGGACGGACGAGCATTATCTCGACGCAAGAATGATATTGCTTGCCTGATCCTGACTCAAACTGTCAGTGGTTCGAGCTTTTTTTTTTGTTTCTTTCATTTTAAACATTGTTTTAATACTGGTGCTTTATAGTTCAGATGTTACAATTTGTCAATTTTAAGTATTTAATGACAAAGTTCAAAACATTAAAAATCAGTGAAAAGGTCCCTTTAAAATTTGTTCTCCTTTAGTCTTTAGATTAAGAATTCTAGAAAAGGTAAGAGAAAACATAAATATCGTCTTATCATTCATTTAAGCAGCCTAAATGAACAGTTTACAGAAATCTGCCAATACAATTAATCAACTATTTTTCATTCAAAATGAAATTGGATATGTTCCGTTTTAGCAAATTCAGATGTGTGCATTAATTAACTTTCAACTACAAACTTTACATGTGTAAAAGACACTGATTTCCCCCAGAACGCATATTTGGCAGAAACAAATCAACTACAATGTCTACAGCAGAAAAAAAGGGGAAAGGGCCCAGACTGTTTGCTATCAAAATAAGTTCAATATCCATCTACCCATTAAGTTGTGAAAGTTTGAGCAAAGCCACCATGTATATACCCATGTTTATACAGAAGTTGAAGTAAATATTTGGACTAGATATGCAATATTGGAAAAACAGACAAAGCGCCATAATTCAACCACAAATGTCACAGCAACAATTTCTTTCATTTACGATCACCTATACATTAAGATGATTAAACCGTGCGAGTTCAATGCTGTAATTAAAACTATACATTCTACTGTGGAAAAAGAGACTGAGGGCCATATTTCTTCCACAACTTGTCACAGCTAATATGTTTGTTTTTTGTCAATTTACCAAACCACGAAGAGGCCCCTTTAAGGTATACAAAAATATTTTACACCATATTTAACTCATTTAACTTAAATTGAGATGAAAAGGGACTTTCAAAATTGAAAATCAGCAAAGAAGAAGTATTCTTCTTCGCTGATTTAAAAGTTAAATGTCTGTTATTGAGGTTAACTAAGAAAATAAATGATGTAGTGAGCTGACAGGTTGATAATTTCAATCAGAACACGACTCAATTATGTTGAAACGACTTATTTAAATGTATTTCCGTTTTGCCCTTATAACTGTTTTCTTTAAACGGCTGATAAATTGATTATTTGTGGATTAGCTGTATACGTTGTGTAAAATTGTTCCTCTTGCAAGCATTTTAAATTTTTCATTGGAAGGGTGTCTTCTGTTAGAGTGATGGGAATGATAATAACACACACGACAGTCGTTAATTTGAAGTGTGTTGTACAAATGGTCATCATCGAAAACCGCGGCAGTTGACCCTCTTTAAAAAAAAATTGTACCATATTTACGTTGACACATTTCATGGCTGAGTAAGTTGAAGGAAGTTCTTTTGGGACGCGTTGAAAATAAAATTGGGCTTATATATATATATATATAGCAATTTTACTGACAAAAGCCTGTTTTCTGCTTATATCTGCATTTTAAGCGAACTGCATTGTCGTAGAAGTAACATGACATATGTTTTAATTCCTGGAAATTTTCGGTAAATGACTTAGGACTATAAATATTTAAATTGATGCCATACACGACACTTTTTAACTAATTCTTACAAATTTTCAGTATGCAAACATATTAATTTTAAAGAATACTAGATCTCATTAAATGATTTATTTGTAGAAGGAAGTCAATAGTTGAGTGCATATATATGTTTACTGCATTTATATAAACTGTGATTTTCTTATAAAATGTTAAGGCTTATAAGGTCTTAAACCTTAAAAGCATTGCACTTCAGTTGCAGAGCTGCGTTTTTTTAGTTAAACGTTGCATCGAGACGGCGAAGTACACTTTGTTGGAATACTGTATAAAATTAAAAACGAAAACAAAAAAACAACAACAATCAAACAAAACACACTTACATACAGGTCCATAAAAAAAAAAATCGGCTATGCTTTTGTGTCTTTCGCATAATTTTGCTGAGAGGAATGTGTTCTTACTTGAATGCGTTGAGCTTTGTGTGTACAAACCGGTACGCACAGCGGCCGGAGGGTCAGTAGTTGGGAGTTGGATTATTTCAAAAAGTGTAGAGCTGACTTAAAGAATTACATAGACCTAAGCAGATTAGTGCCAAAATGGAGTCTCACACCCATGGTGCCCAGTCCCAGATTACCGATAAGGGAGAGTAGGCAACTGCATGTGGGCACCGCGACTTTAAGTGGCCCTTTTAGACCGTGGCGAAAATTTTCTTTTACTTACTTAGTATGCAACACGGTATTTTCGCGTTACTAAAGCAATAATCATTCGCGCGTAAACACCGTATTTATATATCGGATTAATAATTGAATATTCGATTTAATTTGATTTGACTTCATTTCAGAATTCCTTTTTTTAAACGAAAATCCGTGGGGCATGTCCCAAAAGTTTCACTGCCTTTTGGCCTCTCAGTTGCTTAATCCGGCACTGAACGTACTAAATACAACACTCAACAGAATATGTAACTTGTAAGACCACCGAGTTCATTGCAGATGGCTTCATTTTAAATTTCTAAGCAGAACAAACATCTAAACATTGATAATATTAGATACGCCGTACAGCAGAAGTACAATATAATGTCAACATTTAAAGTTCAAATACGGGTACATCTAGATGATTTACAAACGAACATAATATTTTGAGACATGAAGTTACGTTGATCTGACGAGTTATTTAGGATTATACATGTACACAAATGACGTCACAAGTCGACGTCATATATGTGCACGATACTTTTTAGCGCGTAAAACGTATAAAAAAATGGCGATGCGGGGGAGATGTCGTTTATTCGTTTCTTTATATTCGTTATTTGTATTAAGTTCAGGGTACCGTGTGGAAGTAACGGATCTGGAGGATAATATTCCTGTTCACACATCCGAATTCGTGCTTGTGGACGAGGAACGCCCGCCGTTTGAGGCATTGGAGCAGACAGACGCATTACTAGGTAATTAAGTATTTATATATATAGTTTTAAGACGTGGACAATGTTATTTATTTCTATAGTATAGTGGGTTCAGAAACACATCAAACTTACTGTACAGGCGTTCTTTACTTTTGAAAACACGGGATGTAACATTTGCATCCTAATTAAAACGTTCAGTCAATTTTTGTATTCGATGACGTCTTACATGTACTTAGGCAAGTCAGGCACTCAAGTATAGAATAAAGTTAAATAGTAAATCGTATTGAGGATATTTATCGTATTTACTTTGTCGTTATGAATGAACATTTTATATATGCTAAATTTTGTTTAACCTTATAACACAATTGAGTCTAGCGTCATTTTATCTGATATAAAGGTATTCATTTTCATACATGATCCGTGCAAATGACCAAACGATGCATTTTACAGTATACAAGCATTAAAAATGGTGAAATACGCTAGATTTAGCCGATCAAAAGGCTTACGATCCCATACAGTAACTCTTGCATGTATACTCAAACACCGGTTTTAATACGAAAACACTTTGATTCATCACATGAGAATTAGTAGTTATCACGAAAAATCTAATTTAATATAGTTACACCTAAACGATATACGGTGACACTTTAATCCATACCGAAACCGTTGATTATGCTTTATAGTTTTTAAAGCTTACAAACTGTACACGTAAATTGTAAGTGATATTGTGCAAATTATTTAAACGCATGCGTAAAGGGGCCTTTTCACGTTTTGGTTAATTGACCAAATTTAAGAAATGTGTATCGATTCTCAAATGTTCGTTGTAGTTATGATATTTGAGAGGAAAATATTAATACTGAAATTTAACCATGCTCTAAAACATCCATTAAATGAATATTTTGACGATTTAAAAAAACTGAAAATTATAAAGTGTTGCAACGCGAAACGATTGACAAATTTGGAGAGTTCTATTGGTGTTGGTTTATTGGTTGATACTACAAGGATTACTAATATAAAGTATAAAATACATCACTCATTGCATCAGCACGGATGGCCGAGTGGTCTAAACGATAGACTTTTGCTTCAGGGTTCAATGGTTCGAGCCCTGTTGAGGTTACGTTTTTTCTTTCTTTAATTTTATTCTTGTTTTTTTACTGGAGCTTTTTAGACCCAATGCTTACATTAATCAATATAAAGCATTTAATGACAAAATTTAAAACATGCAAAAATCTGTGAAAATGCCCATTTAAAGGAGGTCTATTGATGGAGATTTGTGATATTTCGACTACTTAAGAACGCTCTGTTTAAATATTAATTTTTGTTTTCAGAATCCGGCATACGATCAACGAATTACCGCCTTAAGCGTGCCGCCGATGCGGTTTCTGGTGAGATCTGTATCAGCGGAAGTGACGTCACGAGGAAAGTTGCCATGTTCGTGGAGAAGAATTCCGAGTTCAAGTTACCATGCCACCCGTGCAACGCAACTGCGGAAGATCGCTTCCGGTCCATGCAGTGGGTCAAGCTGGATTACTCCGCAAACGCTGACGGACTATATTATATTCACGAAGTGGTGACGGGTATGGATTCCGATGCGAAGAAAAACCGAGTTTCTCTTACACTGGATCATACACTTGTCGTTAAGAATACAATAAAGGCAGATATGGGGAACTATTTTTGCAAGCCTTCCGAGCAAAACTCGTTTATTAATAGGCATATGACGTGGAATGATATTCAGACGTTTATTGGAAACGATCTGGACGTATTCTATTTTTACCACGTAGATGTGATCGATTTAAATGAATACGACTATATTGACGTTTCGTATACTTCCGCCGTAAGCCCACGTGGTCCAAAACAAGTTCCGGCGCTGAACATAGAAGTAATAACACAATGGCAGCCATGGAGTGCGTGCACAGTTTGCGATGTTGAAGGTACGAGGAAAAGAATTGGATTGTGTACAGTCAGGAGATATGACAAGAGATACAATATTCCCGACAATTACCTTCATCATGTTTTATCATTTGGAGAAGACGGCTTGCCGTGTCAATCTGAACTTTTATCCGAGTATTCCGAAGAAAAGCTCCAATTAAGACCAAATGAGATACAAATGGACAGATGCCATGTACCTTGTCCCGCCAGTAGACGGAAACGCGAGGACCTTCCAACGGAATTACCGACAACGGACTATAAGAAAAAAGTTAAGAAAAAGAAAGTGAATCTCGGCGGATATCTGATTCTGTTCTGCCCCGGTGGAGGCCTGAGGAAAAATGTCGTCTGGCAGAATGGAACCAGTTCAACGCCCATGAAGATCCCAAAGAAAAGCCCGATTCGAGTATCGATCGATATTCTCGGAAACCTTCATTTTGCGTCAGCGGAATTCGGCGATAAGGGAGACTACTCGTGCTGGATTGGCAAGAAACGTAAACAGACGTACGTCGTGAATGTTGTTATTGATAACTTTGCGGAAGTTTTTGAATGGGCAAAGTATGTGGGGATAAGTTTCGCCGCTGACCTCGTTGTGTTCATAGTACTCGTAGCGCTCAAATCGTGCACCGGCATTGGGCGTCGGCGACAAGTAAAGAACAGCGCAGACGACATACAAAATCGGATAGCAAAGTTGCGAAGAGGCAAAAATGAGAAAAAATCCGATAATGCAGGATTGCAGGGCGTGAAAGCGAACGATGAGCAATTGCAGGCACACAAGAAGAAATTGCAGGCGCTCAGAGCGAAATTAACAAAAAAATAGTAAGCAACGTAAACATAACTATTGGTCACCTTCACCCATTTATGCCTAGTGGACTCTCCTATCCTTCTAAATTTGATCAATTTATTTCCAAAATTAGGGATGTTTAGTGTATTTATTTCTATATTTAGAATATTTCTTACAGAAATTCCTTTAAGCAAACAGCGCAGACCCTGATGAGACGCCGCATCATGCGGTGTCATATCTGGGTCTACGCTGTTTGCAAAGGCCTTTTTTTCTAGACGCTAGGCATAAATGGGGGATGAGTGCACGCTATAAAACAGTATTTTAGTGAATTGAACATTAACCGATACACCTATTGTTTATGTTTGTTTAATTATTTTTCTTTGTTAATAATGCCGACATTTACTTTCACAAGTGAAAATATTGTTATTTAAAAAACGTTTTGTTTAACAATTCTCGAGAGACTGTTTTTGAGAGGTATAACTACCGCTCGCATATATTATTGTCGAAAATAAAGAACTGCGACTGTATGAATAAATTGCACATTACATATTGTTCAAATTCGTTCAAATTCGTTAAACAAGATCGTGCATTTATTTGAGTATGTGAACCATACTAGCCACTATGTGGGAAAACTGGGTGTAATGCATGTGCGTAAAGTGTCGTCTTAACAGGCTTATCGGTGACGACACTTTCCCCTTAACGGAATATTTCGTTTAAAGGAAGTACCTTCTGAACGATAATATAGTCTAGGGGTAAAGTGTCGTCCCTGATGAGCCTGTGCAGGGTAATCTCGGACGACACGTTACGCACATGCATATAGCTCAGTGTTTCCAGAACAAGGCTTACATAATCATTTTTCATATTAATGAGTGTGAAATTTCATACGCCACTTTTTGATGTGAAGTTTGTAATCACGCCAATTTGCATCGGCATTAAATCACAATATTCGTTTTCTAAGAAAACGCGAGCAATACTATTGCTTTAGTAAAGTGACTCAATATCACCATAATATTTGACCATCCCTTTATGGGCCACCATAAAATTCGGAAGCATTATAGTTAACATAGTAGTTATCCGGTCTTTGGACTGACTGCAGATGTCGGTCAAGCCGTCTGTGTGTTTGTTCAACCGGTCCTTATTTGTGTGGAGCTAAACTTAAACAATAAAGAAGTGATGAATTGAAACATTATTAGAGATAAATCTTTGAAAGCAAACGCAGGGTAAAATGCGCATAATTTTTTATTCTACATTTACAAAGTTATCGTGCTTTATTGGATTTTCTGCGTTTATCACACATGACTCGCTTTAACACCATTTCTTGATGTTTGTGTAGTTAAAATTGCTTACAACTCCCTTACAGCAGCCATACATGAAAGCTGTATATTAAAAAGCTTGTATTTACCAAGTTATCGCATACAGCACAGCTTATTTATCTTTTCATTGAAATAACAACGCATTCCATTTCTTTCGCAAATCGACGCTGTATAGAAAAGCAAAAAAATATGGCCATACCATAAGATAGATAGATAGATTTATTTCAGTATAATGATACAACATGATACAACATATATACAAACATGATTAAATAGTAAAACAATAAACATGTATGAGAAATACACCATTAGATGAATATCAGAGATTTGAGTTATGAAAGACAATTATTTGCATAAAAAAGTAGATATATTAAAATGTGGAACAATTAAAAACTAACTATATAGATCTAAAAGAATGATTACATATTAAAAAGATGAGTTTTAACTGACAACGTAAAATTAGCTATACTTGTAATATTCCTTAAGGAGGAAGGTAGTTTGTTCCAAAGAACACAAGCATTATATGCAAAAGATTTAGCACCAAAACCTTTGACTTTGGGTAAAATATAGCTCCCACTTTCACTTGACCTAGTCTTGTTTGATTGAAGAGTGTCAAAGGGAACAAAGTTTTCACTCATATATTCAGGAGCCAAACCATTTTTTATTTTGAAAACATGACAAAGGGTAGCTTGCTTCACTCTCTTTTGAACAGACAATCAGTTAAAAAACTTGAAATGTTCAATACCTATATGGGACATATGACCTAGATTGAAGACAAACCTTATTAATTTATTCTGTGTGACCTGAAGTTTATCTTTCCAAAATTTGGTAATACCATGATACCAAAAACAACATGCGTAAACGAAATGACATTGAATTAGAGCCATGACCAGACGTTTCTTAGTGTGGAATGAGAGAACAACACGTTTTCTATACAAAAACTTTAACCTTTTATTGGCTTTTTTAACAACAGAACTAGCCATGGAATCACCAGACAGAGACTGATCAAGTGTAGCACCAAGATATTTGACTGTAGAAGTTGACTGAACATGAGTACCATTACATCTAAAATTGACAGAAGCACCAGACTTTAACCTAGGTTTAGAACCAAATATTTTTTAAAGAACTTGGTGGCATGTGCTTGTGTAAACTCATGGTTTGCATCTAAAGTGGACAGAAAATATATGTATTGAAAAGTAATATGCTCATCGGTCGTTCAATGGTATTGTAGCAGAGAGTCGGCTAAAAACAAGGTACATTTAGAAGACACTTACTTGAAACTAAAAATGTCACGACAGCGGGAGGTGTCGTCCCTGATAAGTATGTGCAGTCTGCAAAAGGAAACGGTGAGATGAAATTTCAATAAATGTGGAATAATTTTTGGTGACAAGTTGGAAACACGCTTAAGATGGAACTTGGCGATGCTGTAAAGCAAAATAGCTAAACAATTAGGATTTGTTCTGTGTTTTGTATCAAAATACCAAACATGTAAGAATATTCGTTGATAATGCTGTTGCTGCTGCTGCTGCTGCTGCTGCTGCTGCTGCTGCTGATGATGATGATTATTATTATTATTATTATTATTATTATTATTATTATTATCATTTATTTATTTATTATTATTAGTTCAAAACTTCAAATATGTAATCACCAAAAAGTATAGATATGCAAGGCTCAATTTTACGCAAACTTATTCACACATTCCTGTTTTAATTGCTCTTGAACGTAGCTTTTATGGCAAAAGAATAAAATGTTCAAAGTTGTGGAGCGAACTTATTCAAAATGACTCAAGCGACTTAATGAGCGAATTACGTGAAACTTAAAAATACTTAAACTCCATGACTGTAAAATAGCAAGACTTTTTCTATAAAGACACACATATTTGCACAAAGTTATTTTATCCTTCGTCATTAATCGGAACAGTCTGTGGCCCTTACGGCGACTTGTGACTAGGAAGCGTTCTAATGCTCGAAGGGGAGCAAGCCGCCATACCATGCACAATACTTTAGTTTTTGTTTATATTTAACTTAAACACGATACGACACGTTATTAAAGATTTGATAAATAAGTGTACTTGACATTTTTGAAACACAACTATTGTTATTGGTTTGATAGATGCAATCTTCTATCGAGTATGCACCTAAGAATTTTAAACGATCATTTTCGAGCAATATGGACATGGATAATATGAAAATTACACTACACAATTTTCAACTAATAGCGATATTCCATTTCAAAATGTATTACAAAAGTGTTCTATTAAATTTGAACAGAGGTGCCTAACTTTTTTGAGGTGATTGTCACCGTCGAAAATACCGTACATGATGTGAAGAACATTCGCAGCGAGTGACTTTCATATTCTTCAAAAGCAAACAAACTTTCACATGTAAACAATTTGCGTTTTTGTAAACTTGTGTAGGTTAAACAGTATATAGTGGTTATGAAATACAAACATTAGTATTATGTATCTTTTGCAATTTTATGAACAATTTTCAATACAAGCCTTCCACCGTCAAAAATACCCGACACGACGCTATATGACATATTGAAGATACAACTAATTACCAATCAAAACGCTTTGATACCTGTATATGCTTTGCATATCAACACCGATAATATGAGTATCGTGGGTCTTAATACCTGCATTTCGTGTACATACAAATCGACACATTTCGTTATGTTGCTTAATATATTTGTAGTTAATTTTTTTCTAGGTGAAACAATTCTGTATGCTTTTAGCATGACATGTTTGCTTATTAAAAACATTTAATTAACGCCCCCATTGCACTTCCTCCTACATAAGGTTTGCAAAGGAAAGGATACTACCATGTTTTAGTGTGTAAATTACTCACAGCACTTAAATTGGTCAGAGACTTTAAGTAAAATATATAAGGTAAGATGTGAAATTTAAAGTTACAATAATCAAGCAACTGTAAATATTTGTGTGGGTATGAAATATTGTTTGAAACAATACAAGTAATACGAAAAATAAACACAATTTAAGATAAAACAAAGGAACTCGTATGGGGTTACATTATAGTAAATAATCGTTTCGCTGTACTCTCTAAAAATATCATAGTTGACTCGAAGGCATGTTTTACACTTTAAACTATTGTTCGGGTTTTATTTTTCGGAGATAATGGTAGGGCATGAATAAGTGTTCACAACTGATCCCTGAAATATGATCTTAGAGATTATAGTAAAGCATTGTGCTGAAAAAGGTTACATTCCACTAAGAAACGGCCGAGAAAAAAGTTGCAAAAACAGTCGATTTTGATTTTTGTCAAGTTCTTTCTTGGTTTGAACATGACATATCTTTTTTATTGCATAAATCGATTCCGCTTAGAATTGCCTTTCAAAATGTAAGGTTATGGGGGTCTCTATGTGCAAAATGTTGCATTTATTTTCGCTTAAAGTTGCCGTTTTTACATCGAATTATAATCTAAACTATTTAGAATATTATGACATATGACTGATGCAATAAGCATCTGTTCATCAGACACAATCTGGTTGAACAATGTGTTCGGATAGGGTCTAGGGGTCAATGTTCAGATAAGTACGGGTTGTATTTAGTATAAAAACACTAAATCTAAAAGATGTTGAACAGCATTAACACAATTTTAATTCTTTAAAGTTGAATATGAAAGAACATGACAGAATAGACAGGGCTTCTATATTTAGATTAATCAAACTATTAACAGTAATAAACACATTTATGAGAAAATGGTACGTATAAATCATCAATTACTGGATACATATATAAGTAATATACCACCAAGAAAACTAAACTTCAAACAAACAAGTCCATAAGGTGCTCACCTGAGATGACAGGTAGTGTTTAAAGGTTTCACAGTAATACTGTCCAACACTTAATTGCCTTGTTTCTTAATTAAACCACGATCATTAAAACTCCGTCTAGATATAATTACTCTTTTGTACAGTAGTATTAGCAAAATGTATGTTAAATGGGTTATACATGTGATTTCTAAAGCGTTCATATTGTTTTACTATGGCCTGATAAGGAAAACTTCCCTTCCTCATGGTAGCCATGTTTTTACATTGACAAGAATCATACTTTAATCGGCGGTGAAATCATTAGAACAAATATTTAGAAAAATGTATATTTGAATATAAGGCCATACATATTGCATGTTCAGTCGCTTATTTTAATTCGATCTTTTGATCTAGTTTATGAAACAACATAACCCTTTTTGGCCTGGGGCGAAGCCCTAAGGCCATAGTAGAGACGTAGATAACAGAGATAAGCAGCTCGCCAAATATCGGCAAACTCTCGCACGTCGCGGGTTTCGGCGAGATAAGCGCGCAACTGTTTGTCGGTTGCCACGGTAGTTTACACGCTTATCAACATTTCTGAAACACGCTTTCGCGTTTCAGTTTTTGAGATTTTAAACAAATAAACTGTTATGTATTATTAATATGAGAATGTGTGCGGTACTATCACACAAGTGTTATGTGTCAATTAAAATAAGTCACATGCCGCATTGTTGTATTTAGCGATTTTATTCGCCTCCAGTTTGAAAAAAACACAAACCATGCTAACCGGTATTTAATGATGGCCTTTAAATTCAAATAAAGAAGCGATCATAATCTTACGACAAACAACTTATAATTGGTTGTTTAAATTAGATTTTTGTTTTTCATTTTAAGTGCAGTGTTTAAATTTGATAAATCCGACTGCCATTTACGTGTAGTATAATTTGAATAAAGCTCTGAACAAATTCGTCTTCTTATGGAGAGCATCTATTCTTGGTCTGCTCTAATCGACTGTTTGTTTTCAGTGTTCTCTTTAATGACCGCTAAATTCAATGCACGATATTACCAATTATAACATTACCACCTAGAGTATATGTATAGAAATCTTCAGACCCGTATACTGTGCCATTCTCCGTAATTAAGCATATCGATCCAGTTATTAAGTTACTTTTCTGTGTCTTTTCACAATGTCTGAAACGGATATTGTGTCATGGGATGACGGGGATTTAAATCTGCAGTGCGTTCAGTTACAGCGAACGTTCGCCAATGATCGTTCGTCTCCGATTCGGTCTCATTGAACGATAAGTTCCGCGCGAACGTTTCAAGATGGCGGCTCCCAGAAAATTGATTGCGATTTTGATGGCGTAATAACACAGAAAGTACTTAACCAACAGATATTTCAAAAATAATAAAACCTATAATAATTTGATTATAATTATAAGTGGTGTGGATGCGATAGTGTTATTTTTCATTAGCGATCGAAATTTAGTGTAAGAGGTGCATTGAATCAGTTATAAAACAAAGCCCTTAAATAGCGCAATACATTACAATCTTCAAATGTAGTTGTAATTTTCTTTTACATTGAATGAATTTTCGTTTCGTTTACATTAAATGAAAACATTTATAAATTTTAGCATTCAAATGGAAAAAAAAAACACATGCATGTTTTGCGAATTGAACTGTCTTTGAATGTACATGTATATTGAAAACTCTTTTGTAGTGATACTGAGCGATACAAATCTGGCATTTTATTATACCATAAATTTTCCCATTATTTTACCCAAGTATTATATATCCATATAATGATCAAACGCGATTGCTTGTTTTCACGATGATGTTTCGATCACTGCAGTAACGCACGATCTTTACACGTTATTATATCGGTTTACATTTACCGTTTTATACGATAATTGTGTAGCAGCACGGATTCTAGATACACTCCGTGGTAGCAGTAAATTTGTACAATATTTTAAATGTATTGTCATTACAAAACACTTAAGTGTTATGTTTAAACTGGCTAATATATATACTTAATAGTTCCTGTTAATCCATTTCGGACAAATGTACGCCTATTTTTTAAATATGTTCAAATATTTTATTAAAGCAACTGTTAAGTTTTTGGCTTAATATGCTAAGAGATGACACGGAGGTATCATAAATTGTGCTTAATGACCAGACACATGTGGTTAATGACCCCATACTGAGTCATAAAAATATAGGTCCCTGGGTTTATGACACCCTGTATTCTTAGTAATTGTCTGGACAGTATCCGATCATATCGAGATAATCGGTTTGTGATGAACAAAGGGGCAATTAAACAATGGGTGGTTAAAAATGCTGAAATAAGGAGTGTCAAAATTGGTGTAAACAATTAAATAAAAACATTTACATGTATCAAGAGGATTTAGTTAATCTGTAACAAGGTAAGTAAAGTTTTACGGACATATAGGTTAAAATAGTTTCTTTATGTGATGATATGAATCAATCAATTTGTTGTTTGTTTTCGTCCTTATTTGTGTTCATTCAATGGATTCTATTAATCTAAAAGAATTTCAATTTCTGAGTATTTTGTTGTTCTTAAAAAGGGTCCCGAATATGATTGAAACCTTATCACGATGCGGATCATCAAACGCAAACAATAGCAGAATGGCCGCAGTGTTGACGGCCAAAATTTGAGGATGCGCAAACGTGGCGTCATTATCGGAATCCCCAAAACCTCCTATACCCTTTGTTTATTGTTCAATTTATTTTATGTACTACAAAAAAGGAAAAAAATATCGAAGTTACACTGAACAAATACGACATATTTATTTGTCCGCCATCTTGGTTTCGTTAGCGAACTATAGCGAACTACCTACCGAGAGGGTTCGCTTCGGTTCGCGAACGTTCGCGGCGAACCGAGCGTTCAATAGCGAACGTTCGCGACCGTTCGCGAACTATAGCGAACGTTCGCTGTAACTGAACGCACTACTGGATTTACTTCTAGGTATACCGATTATGATGAATATTGTGATAGTGAATTATGATGAATATTGTGATAGTTAATTTGTTCAGGACTTTACTCAGCCAGTTGTGTATGAGTGCCAAGAATGCAAAGTTAGTGAAAAGAACATATGGATTCCGTTTGTTGTAAAAAAGCATCATCTAAACTTGATAAGTATGTCCTTTTATGTACATTATGATTAAGTAAAAGAAATGTGTCCCGGCTTCTACAGAGGAGCCTATGCAACCATTTATGTGCTTAAGTCTCTTCATAAACCTCTGTAGTAACAATTTTAGTCGGTGCAATAAAAGAATCCATGAACATAGTTTTTACAGTTTAATGATATTTCATCAAAACTTCATATTTCATGAACAAATATCAATACACCTTGCATAACAAAAATTAAGCAATTTATCAAACATAACACATATTAAGCAAGTTGTTGATATAACAAATAACATATAGGAAGAAAACAGCTAATATTCTGCAGCTATGCAGGCAACAAACATGTAAGCTAATGCATGAGAGCCATTATCATTTGAGGCAAGGTATTAATATTGCTGAAGAAAAACCATAATCACATAATACTTTTTCATCATGGTGATTGGACTATAAATGTGACTTAGAGTGTTGACATGTTTTTACCATAGCCGTATTAGGAAAAATGCCCCGCCCCTTGGCCATGTTTTTAAAACAACCGGAACCATTTTCGAAGTTTTCCGATAAATCATTGGGACACATTGTTTGACCAAGTTTCATGAAGACCGGACAATAAATGTGGCCTCTAGAGTGTTAAAAAGGGTTTTCTATAGCTATATATAGACATATAAGGAAAAATGCCCCACCCCCATGTGCAAATGTTTTTCAACCTACCAGAACCATTTTTGAACTTGCCCAAGATATCATAGGGACACATCTTCTGACCAAGTTTCATGATGACGGACAATAAACCAGAACCATTTTTTAACTTGACCAAGATATCATTGGGACAAATGTTCTGACCAAATTTCATGAAGATTGGACAATTTATGTGGCCTCTAAAGTGTTAACAAGGCAAATGTTGACGCCAGACAACACACTACGCATGACAGACAAAAGGTGATCACAAAAGCTCACCAATGGCACACTGTGCTTAGGTGAGCTAATTTGCAAAAAGATAATCACTAGAAATGTGTTCCCACAAAAAAATGGTCCTGAGCAACTTTCTAACAATGAACATGCATACACAATAGTGTGTCCTGCTTCATTAACACATACTTTCATTCTTAATATGTTTGCCATTGCTTTGATCTGAATATAAAAAGAGCATTTCCGGGTCTCTCGCGTGCATATGGACAATATATGGATTTGGGTCACTTCCTTAAGTATGTAACACTCAACCCTGATAGGCACAGTGAGCTCAACTTGGCAGACTCCAACGGCAGCTGAGCCTGGTTCAGTTGTTGACGATGACAAACCACACTTTGTTGCTTTGTCTTCATACAATGCGATGTTGAGAGAAGTATCGTCCTCAGTTCTCAGTTATAGATTCATCCTCTTCGAGCAGGAGACGATCGACAAGTGCTGTTCGGGATGATTCCTCAAGAAAATGTCGAGATTGCTTTTGCACCCCATCACTCAGTCGCTCCCTCCTGGGCCTGGCTAAACTGAAAATACCAATGAGCATGGCAGATGAGCACCAAATCATATGATATTTATTATAAGCTATTTTAAATTTAGATGAAACATATAAATGCCTCATGAAATTTATAAAGAAGGCATATAAACATGCATTTTATAATGTCTCCTGATGAATTCATGAATACATTCATTGTCATATTTCAGCAAATGAACACAGAAAGACAATAAACAACCAATCCACCATTTACACCACACAATACCTGGTAATAAGTCAAAATTGTGTCTTATTACCAGGTTTTGTGTGGTATTAAATATTACCTGAGCTAAGACACCTTATTAAATTACCTTTCTATATTATAAATTGATCAACAAGAACTATTAGGATTAATATTAAATTCTTATATTAATAATTACACGACTAAATTTATAAATTAAATCATATATTAAATGATTAATTAATTAAAAACTTCCTCTACTTATAAAACAGAAGCACTTTTTAAATAAGCACATTCATCAACGGTTTTAACTACACAAAATAAACAAACTATTATTTATACTAATTTACACAAAGTAATATTGCGAATGAGTATGATGTCTAATTATACATGATTATTATAAAAAGTTGATTAAATTTGGGAGGGCTAATGATATGATCCATAGAACATGCTGTCACCATATCTGGCACCATACTGTCTCTGCCATAATAAATTTAAGATCTATCTACTGATAATGCACATTTCACCAATATAGCCATAAACTAGATGACTGAATTTGCAGTTCTGTATGGATTGGAATATTACATAACATTAGTAACTAGGGTCAATTTGACATCTGCCTTGGAAGGTTTTTATGGATATTTGGGAAAGCTAAGAAAGGAATAAAGGAATCCCTAACTGTGTGCACTTAAATTTAATCAAGATAATTTAATTACAGAGATATGTTAAGTTTTATTGTTTTTGAAATAAATAATAATGAGGCATTTAACCATATTCATATTATAATGAAATTTCTTTATTGTAAATTAACATCCACAGGTTGAAATTGAGCTTTAATTCTATTCAATACTGTCAACTGTCATCAGAATGCTTGAAATCAAAATTTTCCAATAATCTTTCCCCTCGAATTGCCAGCATATGACCATTTCTTTGTAAGAAATTTATTTTTTATTCCATTTTGAATAATTTCAATCATATTTGGATATAATTATGTTAAAAAAAAAGCAAGTTTTACACAGTCTTTAAGCTTGGTTGCAGGAAATCAAAAAGGCTGAATGAAAATGACTGAAAAACTGGGTCAAATAAAAAGTGCACAATTCCATTATTAAAAGGAATATCACAATGAAAATATGAGCAACCATTAAACTAAATCTGCACTGAAAAATAATTTAAGTTTATGTTACAGGCCATTATGTGTTAAGTTTTAGTGATTACAACTATGAAGGAGTTGAATGGAAACTTTTTATGGATTAAAACATGCATCTGCAAAATGGGGTGTATAAAATATGGTGTAACTTTCTTAAGCAAAGGAATATCACTATGAAACTGTGGAGCTAAATAAAGTACAATCAGCACTGTAGAAAAATATCAGTTATTATATGAAGCAATGCATCCTTTTTTAGCTTTGGTCGCTCAAAATATGTATGTTTTTTGCGGAAAATCGAAACGGCTGTATGCAAATATCTGAAAAAACAGGATAAATTTCATTTTTAAAGGAATGTCAAAATGAAAAATTGGGCAGACATAAAACTCGATTGGCATTATTAAATGATACCATATTTGATGCGATCCATAGTTTATATTTGACGTTTTAGTCGCTGCAACTATGAAGAGTTTGGATTGAAACAATTTTTGGCTTAAAGAAGTCACCTGCAAAGTGGGGTAAATAAAATATGTTGTAATTTTCTTATGCAAAAGAATATCACACTGAAAATGTGGGACTATATAATTTACAATTAGCACTCTTTAAAAATATAAGTTATGATATGATGAAATGCACCCTTTGTTAACTTTGGTCACTCAAAATATGCAGGTTTTTGCGAAAAATCAAAACGAATGAATGCAAATATATGAAAAACAGGACAAATTAAAACTTGGATAATTTCATTATTAAAAGGAATATCAAAATCAAAATATGGGCAGCCTTAAAACTCAGTATGCACTTCAAAATGATACCATTGATAAATGATCCATAGTACATTTTGTCAGTTTTAGTTGCTAGAACTTTTAAGAATTTGGATAGAAAAAACTTTTGGCTTAAAGCGTGCACCCCTAAAATGGGGAAAATTAAATCTGGTGTTAATGTCTTATGTCAAGGAATATCACAATGAATATATGGGACTTAATAGATTACAATTAGCACTTTAGAAAAAAATACGTTATGATATGATGCAATGCACCCATTTTAAGCTTTGGTCATGCGAAATATGCATGTTTTTATGGAAATCCAAAATGGCTGAAAGCAAGTATGTGAAAAATAGGTTAATATTAAAACTTGCACAACTTCATTATTTTATGAAATATCACAATGAAAATATGGGCAGACATCAAACCCAATCAGCACTTTAAAATGATACCATATATGATGTGATCCATAGTTTATATTCGAAGTTTTATTCCCTTAAACTATGAGGAGTTTCAATTGAAAATGAAATGCATCGGAAAAATGGGGTAAATAAAATATGGTGTAATTTTATTATCTAACAGAATATCTCTATAAAAATGTGTGAATTCATTATACCGAATCAGTACTTTAATACAAAAATCAAATGTAATAATATCCAGGTCATATTTTCTTAGTTAAATTTGTTACAAGTTTACTGAAATTGGAGCAAAACGTGAGTTTTCCGAGAATAGCGTAAAAATGCAGTAATGTTTTTAACGATTCTTACCGTAACCTCCAATGATGTCGCTTGTTAACTGAACTGGTCTGGTGGAGACATTACCCAGCAATTTAAAAATAACATATTCAGTCAATGTCAACAAAGTACTCGCTCTAAATTCGCTCTTTAGTTTGTAGCTTTTACCCGCTTCGCAAACAAAATGGCGTCGTCTATATTTTTCTTCAAGTCTCGCGTAATCCCGTAACGTGTGAGAACTCGGCACGCCCGATTATACAATATGAGCCAGTTTCCAGTCTCTGTTTTCTACGTCTCTGGCCATAGTAATGATACACATTTCTGAGACAGTCAGAATTGGCTGGCTGCCAAAACATCCACGAATGAATGAATTCCTTTAAGTCCGATTTACCACTTGGCGGTCATTCATGCGCAATCAAAGAAGAGGAACCTATACAAACAAAAAGGTCCCTGCAAAGAAGTTCTTCGAAGATCTCAATAACACGCATTGTAAATACAGAACATCACTAAATAACATGACAGTGTCAAAATATTATTGAAGCAAAATTGCCAAGCATTGGGTACGACATAGTTTTTATTAGTGTTTGCATATATTCATGCGAGAATTAGTTCCTCCCTTGACCGTCTAGGCCGAAAATATACGAGTGTCTACGGAGACAGTAAGAACAATTTTTTATGATACATTTTTTTAAGGTATTAGCACTCTAATGAACTTCGTGCAATATCGCCTTCTTTCGTACATATCCGTCACTCCGAACGTTATCCGGGAATGTGCGGAAAACTACGAATATTCTATAAAAACGCTATGAAATACTAAATGTAGGATCTGCTACCTAAATACAATGACAACACATATGGCCGACATTGTACCTGACAGATTGGGTCGTTTAAAGAAAAAGCAATTTGCTATATTGAAAGAGAAAGATTAATAAAAGTGTTATTCTAGTTCATATTATTGTGACTGGAGTTATTGATAAACGTCAACTAATGGCATGCATGGCAATGTTGATATTTATGAAGAAAACGATTCCTGGATATACGAATTTCAAACGCTTGAAAATTTGACCACTGTGAAGAATAACGTTTAGAATCCGTTTCACTTACAAAATTTAATATTGTTCGTGCGCAGTAAAAGGGGATAAAGTGGATTTATGCTTGTGTGATGACTGTAGCCATGTGAACGAGTTATCTTTCGGCAAAACCCATCACGTAGAGAAGAGTCTTCAACTTTTCAAGAAAGGAATGCCTTGTTTTGCTATCAACACAAAGCTTGGAACAGGAAGGTACATGGATTATGGCCGGGTTAAATTTATGCATTTTTTTCAAGTATAACAGTTTCATTATTCATAATTTGAGTAAAGTAGATTTTGTAGAAAAAGTGCACCCTTTCAGTGATTTTCACCACATAATCAAGCTTATATTTAATTTCATTTTGAAAAAGAAAATATGCCATGTAAGGAAAAAGTTGTGTTGTAAATGCATGGAAATCAAGGACAGCATATTTGAATTTTATGACCAAGTAATGAAATTTTCCTCAAACAAACAACACAAAAGTATATTATGTTCCAAATACTAAAATTACTATTCTGAAATGATATGCCAATGACTGCTACTTGTGTGATGACCTTAATTATGTATTATGGTTATTCAAATTAAAATGCTGCATATTTATTATCTTTTCAGCAATGATCAACAACATTGGTGGTCCGGGAACGGTTAATTACTTTTTGTCAACACTGTATGTTTCAATGATCAATTGAACACAAAGAAAATGGAAATACATGCGGGAAGGACCATTCATCAAGTTTCAACTATCTCCTTTATAGCAGACAGGCTTATAAGAGGGAAACGAAGTAGGTATTTCACTGATTTATGTGATTGTTAATGTAGAACCAATGTTTTAAGTAATAAATAAAATGATTGTTTTTTTTTAAATTACATGAAGAAAATGTTGTCAATTTATAGAAACAACTTTGAGAAGGCTTATTGAAGCCAAATAAATAAGAAAAGACCAAATATTTTTATTTTAATAAATAAAAATGGTTAAAATTATTCATACACAATTTGCAATTATGCATAATTTTGTTCGACTGAAACTTATTGAAGTTCTTATGAACCTGCCTGCTTATAACTACATGTATTAGTCAAATATCAACTTCAAAGGAACAATGGTGTTATCTTTTCAGTGATACATTGTATGCTGATTACCTGTGCAGGAGGAAAATGAAAGCAGACAGATTATGGGCTCAAATTCAACCCGTAAAAAAGCTAGGAACTTGCAGTCACTGAGTGTTCTTATTTACAGCCATGTGTTCAATGCTGCAACAACATAAATATTATAGCTGGCTCTTTACTCAACCTTATGCATCTTAAAATGATCTTTGAACGCGATGGTATCAAGAACATTTTTTATAATGAATAACTCTGACGGTCAGCCCAGGGTCACCAATGCCAAGCGTCTTTTGGAGACGCTTATTCCAACCTGTCAAAGTTCTTCAAAGAACTACCATGACAATCATGTATTTGTTTTGTTTGTCATAATAAGTTTAATGTTTAATATCACTAGTATCACTAGTCATTGGTAAATTGATAAATCTATTTTCCTTTAAACGTGTTTGATTGAATGATTAAATGTGCCTTGTTACTTAATTATTAATGTCCTTATTTCCCTGTAACATATCCAAGTCTTATTTATAGAATGACGCATTTCACGTGCAATTTCAAACTAGGTTAGCAAATCTTACTGCACTGAGTAGGTTCCATCTCACACATGATATATGAGATGTATGTATGTTTATATCTTTATGAGTTTATTATAGCCTTTTCCTCTTTTTAGCTCACCTGAGCACAACGTGCTCATGGTGAGCTTTTGTGATCGCCTTTTGTCCGTCGTCCGTTGTCCGTCGTCCGATGTTCGACGTCAACATTTGCCTGGTTAGCTCTCTAGAGGCCACATTTATTGTCCAATCTTCATGAAATTATGTCAGAAGATTGGTCTTAATGATATCTTGGATGAGTTCGAAAATGGTTACGTTTGCTTGAAAAACATGGCTGCCAAGGGACGGGGCATTTTTACTTAGATGGCTATAGTAAAATCTTGTTAACACTCTAGAGACCACATTTATTGCCCAATCTTCATGAAATTTGGTCAGTAGATCAATCCCAATAACATCTTGGACGAGTTCGAAAATGATGCCGGTGGATTGAAAAACATGGCCGCCAGGGGCGGGGCATTTTACCTTATATGGCTATAGTAAAACATTGTTAACACTCTAGAGTCCACATTTATTTTCCAATCTTCATGAAACTTGCTCATATTATTTGTCCAAATGATATCTTGGATGACTTCAAAAATGGTAGCCTTTGCTTGAAAAACATGGCTGCCAAGGGGCGGGGCATTTTTCCTTATATGGCTATATATGGCTCTATTAAAATCTTGTTAACACTCTAGAGGCCACATTTATTGTCCGATCTTCATGAAACTTGGTCAGAACATTCATCCCAATGATATCTTGGACGAGTTCGAAAATGATGCCGGTTGGTTGAAAAACATTGCCGCTAGGGGGCGGGGCATTTTTTCATATATGACTATTGTAAAACCTTGTTAACACTCTAGTTATGTTATAAAGTGCTGCTTTAATGTATTCTTACAATGAAGACAATGTTAAGTTGATATCCTTCCTATTTTGCATATTAAACTTGCAATAATCTATAGATTCTTAAAATTAAATAACACCATTAATTCATAACCTCTTTAAATTTATTTATTTAATTCAGTTGCCTAATCTTCATGAACTTTGGTCAGAACATTTGTTTCCTGTGTAGTAAAGTTTGGTTTTATTATGTCATTATTATTTACCATTAACTGTATTATTTAATGTTTAATAACACAGAATTTTTATAATTAACATAACTGTTTTAGTCATTATTACTTATGGTAAGCCTATGAACTAAGAGATAGCTGAAAGAAAGACAACATGTACACAATTTTGCAGTATCTATCTCCATTGTTTAACCTGCTGAGTCATGTTTCCCAATCTATATTTACTTCTGCTCTAGAATTTGTAAGACCCCTTGGTTTCAAAACACTTAAAGGGTAAATACTTCAAAATGCATTTTTTTCTAGTATAATGACATTTTTGGCTAAGTTGTAATTTCTTGTGTAAATCTGTTCTTATTGTTTTGTCACATTTGTTATCATTTTGTAGCAAATTAATCTATAATGGGAACTATTACTGATAAGCCATCTTTGAGAAAGTCCCTGCAGATATTGATCATTGCAGCGTGTAACTTTTTACCACTAAGCTTTCTTAGCCAGGTAGTGTCTGATACAGTTAGGAAATCAGCCAGAGTTGCCCTGAACAAATTGATAATGACCACAGACTGACAGAATCATGATTCCTATGTACTTAATTACCCTCTCACCGTGCTATATGCCAAATTTTAATATCAGTGGTAAGTAATACAAGCCAGTTAAGGTGTTTGATATATTTTATTTCACAGAAGGAGTATTAAATGCATGTTTTTAACAATTAACAAAAAATATGTAATTTAAATGGGAACTTCATATCAAAACAAGATTCCATAATAATTCACTCTATATAATCATATTTAAGATATGTTAACACATATCAAATGGATACTCTATGAAAACAATAAAGAAATAATTTCAATTATAAGTTCAGGAGATAGAAATCAGAATCAGAATAACCTTCAAAGTCAAGATTTACCTTTCTTATTTTCAGAGTTCATTTATCAAGATTTAATCATTTTCAGGCTTTATGTATTAAAACGATGTCAGAAAATTGAAAATAAAACGGTAATGAATGATACACAATATTAATGAAATGAAATATAACATCGATACATTTCTAAATTGTCTACTGTTGAATAATATGTTTATAAAATAATAATTTAAGTAAACGGCAATACCTTTAGTTAATTGAATTACAACCAATCAGCGGTGTCATCCTGACCGGAAATAAGCGTTTGTCGAATAAATATTTCCGCATTACATAAGTGCTCACAAAGTAACATAACCCGTAACCATCCCATGACCGGTTCACTTGCGTAAGCAAACGAGACCGCAATACCACACCTGGATACGACAGTTGAGTTCAAAAATGGTTTGGATCGGTAAAGAAACATGGCGGCCAGGGGGGTCTTTTTCCTTATATTTATATAGTAAAAAAGCTTGTGAACACTCTAGAAGTCACATTTTTTGCCTAATCATCATGAAATTTTGTCAACACATTAGCTATGTCGATGTCTCGGACGAGTTTGAAAATGGTCGTGATAAGTGGAAAAACATAGGCCCCAGGTGGTGGGGCAGTTTTCTTTATATGTATAAAGTGAAAACATGTGAACAGTCTAGAAGACACATTATCTTCATGAAATTTTGACATATCTTGGAAGTGTTCAAAAATTATTCAGGTCTGTTAAAAAAACATGGCCGCCAGTGGACCATTTGTTGTTCATTCTTCATGAAACTTGGTTAGAGCATTATTGTGTTTCATTGATATCTTGGGCTGCAAAGAACAGGTCATTTCTTTTTATCTCAGGTGAGCGACTTCGGGCCTGTCAGGCCCTCTTGTTTTATCTATTTATAATAATTTTTGAACATTTAGCTCATCTTTATGCTCACATATAAAAATCTCAAATTCAGTATGGCGTTTCTGGAAAAGGAGGGTAACCTTGATGTAAAGCGGGAACTTTTCGTTTTCAATGGTGACCCCCATTTATAGCTCGACTATTATATATTAAATATATACAGTGGAGCTATCCAACTCGCCCCTGCGTCGGCGTGAGCGTGCAAATGTTAAAGTTTGCGTACCACCCCAAATATTTTTTATGTGCCTTGACATATTGCTTTAATATTTTGCATACTTTTTTACCAACATGACCCCAACCTATAATCAAGAGCAGCCAACTGTATCAACCATTTTGTAAGAATTATGGCCCTTTGTTCACTTAGAATATGCATATTATTAATGTTAAAGTTTGAGTACCACCCCAAATATTTCCTATGTCCCTTGACATATTGCTTTAATATTTTTTTTTACTTCTTTACCAACATGACCCCAACCTATAAACAAGAGCAGACAGCTGTATCAAGCATTTTGTATGAATTATGGCCCTTTTTTCACTTAGAATATGCATATTATTAATGATTAAGTTTGCGTACCACCCCAAATATTTCCTATGTCCCTTGACATATTGCTTTAATATTTTGCATACTTCTTAAACATCATGACCCCAACCTTTAAACAAGAGCAGACAACTGTATCAAGCATTTTGTAAGAATTATGGCCCTTTTTCACTTAGAATATGCATATTATTGATAAATCTATGTTAAAGTTTGCGTACCACCTCAAATATGTTCAATGTCCCTTGAACTATTGCTTTCATATTTTACAAACTTCTTTACCAACATGACCCCAATCTATAAACAATAGCAAACAACTGTATCAAGCATTTGTAAGAATTATGGCCCTTTTTCCATTTAGAATATGCATATTATTGAAAAATCTATGTAAAAGTTTGCGTACCACCTGAAATATTTTCAATATCCCTTGACATATTTCTTCCATATTTTGCATACTTCTTTACCAACATGACCCCAACCTATAATCAAGAGCAGCCAACTGTATCAAGTATTTTGTAAGAATTATGGCCCTTTGTTCACTTAGAATATGCATATAATTAATGTTAAAGTTTGAGTACCACCCCAAATATTTCCTATGTCCCTTGACATATTGCTTTAATATTTTGTTTACTTCTTTACCAACATGACCCCAACCTTTAAACAAGAGCAGACAACTGTATCAAGCATTTTGTATGAATTATGGCCCTTTTTTCACTTAGAATATGCATATTATTAATGATTAAGTTTGCGTACCACCCCAAATATTTCCTATGTCCCTTGACATATTGCTTTAATATTTTGCATACTTCTTTACCATCATGACCCCAACCTTTAAACAAGAGCAGACAACTGTATCAAGCATTTTGTAAGAATAATGGCCCTTTTTCACTTAGAATATGCATATTATTGATAAATCTATGTTAAAGTTTGCGTACCACCTCAAATATGTTCAATGTCCCTTGAACTATTGCTTTCATATTTTACAAACTTCTTTACCAACATGAGCCCAATCTATAAACAATAGCAGACAACTGTATCAAGCATTTTGTAAGAATTATGGCCCTTTTTCCATTTAGAATATGCATATTATTGAAAAATCTATGTAAAAGTTTGCGTACCACCTGAAATATTTTCAATATCCCTTGACATATTGCTTTCATATTTTGCAAACTTTTTACCAACATGACCCCAATCTATAAACAAGAGCAGTCAACTGTATCAAGCATTTTGTAAGAATTATAGCTCTTTTTTGTCTTAGTACCTGAATATTTTTTTAAATTTTGTGTTTAGATCCACTTGACTTCTTAAGATCAAAGCTATTGCTTTCAAACGTCAAATATTTTCGAACTACCATGAAGGTACTGTACATGGCAAGTTTAATTTGACCTTGACCTTTGAGTGACATTGACTCTCAAGGTCACAAGAATAAATTTTAGTTAAAATGCCATAACTTCTTTATGTATGATAAGATTTTATTCATAATTTGACAATACAACACTTACCTGAATACCACAATGGACTACACCCAAACAAAACAATACCCCACGCCCCAACCCAGAATCCCTGCACCCCCGCTCCCCCATTTTTGTTTTATTTTTTATTTTTGAAAGATTGTCTAATAAATGACCATACCCCCATTATAACCCCGCTCACCCCCCCCTACCCAACCAAAAATTTTTTTTTCTTTGAAACATGGTTAAAACAACAACAAATATTTATTTACTTTATTTTTGAAGGACCGTCCAAACATCCCACCCAAGCTATTGCGATCAAACTTGAAAAAAATCTTATTAGTTTGTTTTATGTCTTTACAAATGTTCAATAGATTGTTGAAAATATACATGAACTATTACCTTGACCTTATTGAATATTTTGAAATATTTTCCCATGATGGCTTATGTTATACTGTCAAGCACTCAATTAGTCGAGCGTGCTGTCCTCTGACAGCGCTTGTTTTCTTTATTTTTCATTCAAGCATACATTCTAGATGATTTCTATGTTCGAAGATTGAAATTTCCTTTTGCCATTTTTTTTGGACAATTTATTTTAAAAAAGACTCGTGACTAGGAGATTGCAATTTTTCTCGTTTTCGAAGGATGATGACATCACTTGTTTGTTAATTTGTATTTCCCCCTTCGAAGAAAAGGGGGGTATATTGTTTTGCACATCTCGGTCGGTCCGTCGGTCGGTCCGTCCACCGGATGGTTTCCGGATGATGACTCAAGAACGCTTAGGCCTAGGATCATAAAACTTCATAGGTACATTGATCATGACTGGCAGATGATCCCTATTGATTTTCGGGTCACTAGGTCAAAGGTCAAGGTCACAGTCTCGAAATAGTAAAATGGTTTCCGGATGATAACTCAAGAATGCTTAGGCCTAGGATCATGAAACTGCATAGGTACATTGATCATGACAGGCATATGACCCCTATTGATTTTTAGGTCACTAGGTCAAAGGTCACAGTGACTCGAAACAGTAAAATGGTTTCCGGATGATAACTCAATAATGCTTACGCCTAGGATCATGAAACTTCATAGGTACATTGATCATGACTGGCATATGACCCCTATTGATTTTCAGGGCACTAGGTAAAAGGTCAAGGTCACAGTGACTCAAAACAGAAAAATGGTTTCCCGATGATAACTCAGTAATGCTTCCGCCTAGGATCATGAAACTTCATAGGGACATTGATAATGACTGGCAGATGATCTCTATTGATTTTCTGGTCACTAGGTCAAAGGTCAAGGTCACAGTGACTCGAAGCAGTAAAACGGTTTCCAGATGATAACTCAAGAATGCTAAGCCTAGAATCATGAAATTTCATAGGTACATTGATAATGACTGACAGATGACCCCTATTGATTTTCAGGTCACTAGGTCAAAGGTCAAGGTCACAGTGACTCGAAATAGTAAAATGGTTTCCGTATGATAACTCAAGAATGCTTACGCCTAGGATCATGAAACTTCATAGGTACATTGATCATGACTGGCAGATGACCCCTATTAATTTTCAGATCACTAGGTTAATGGTCAAGGTCACAGTGACAAAAACGTATTCACACAATGGCTGCCACTACAACTGACAGCCCATATGGGGGCATACTTGTTTTACAAACAGCCCTTGTTTCTTTATTCCTTTTTTCACATGTTCTAAACTATCATATTTGTATATATTATGCATTTATCTAGTAATACATAATAAAAAAGTGTTGTTTGTTCAACATTTGGATGAATGAGAGTGAATTTTGTAAATAAATGGTTCACAAAAAATGGACGATTTTTTTTGGGGGGGTTCGAAACTAAAAATGTCAAAAAATAAATTATTGTACGGTGAATTGTACTTAAACTTTAATGATCAATGCAGAATACCACAATACTTAGAAATATACGAAGAAAGAAGAGAAAATCAACATGTCAACACCCTCAATCTGCGCAGAAAGCGTTAACTTTTTTATACAATTATCTTTTCTTTCATTTTAATGAATGCCGTTTGAGTCCCGGTATAGCTAAGGTACATAAGAAAACCGGCGCTCTGCCGGAATGCTACCGGCATTCACCGGGGCTCCGCCGGGGCATTACCGGCGACGACCGGGGTGAAACCGGGGCGTTGCCGTAGCTCTGCCGGGTCTGATGCCGGTATTGACACGGTGAGTGCCGGCGGTGTTACGGTATACCGGGGCTCTGCTGGGACGCTGCCGGCTTTAATCGAGGCACTACCGGCGACAACCGGGGCTATGCCGGGACGCTGTCGGCTTTCACCGGGGCACTACCGGCGACAACCGGGGCTTGACCGGGATAAACCGTAGCCAGTCCGGGTTGACCGGGACTCTGCCGGGCTGCTGACTGGCTTTAACCGGGGCGGCACCGGAAAAAAGTGTGACTGCGTTAAAAAATGTCTACGCTACGAATCATCCCGGTCCTCGCCGGTCGACCGGCGTTAGCAAACCGGGATGGACCGGGGCTCTACCGGCAAAAGTGAGACTTGGGCTTAAGTGGATTTTCTTTTGTATACACATTACAAAGGAAGTATGTGTGCTTTCCTGATCTGTTAATCCTGTAATAGAAAACTAATTTAGGCTATTGAAAGGTATTTATTTGACGCCAACAATAACAGTTTTTTTCGGCCATGTTGTTGTTGTATATCTTCACCGCCTATGTAGACGAACCTCTACCAGATCTGTAGAGTTGTACAAAAGGTTATCGTTCCCACAACCAGTATCGTGTTGTCCTCCACCGTCTATGTACACTGTAGTATATACACAACTATTGTCTTTTCTTGCAGTCTGTGAGCTTCTGCACTTAACCGCTAGGGTCAATCCGTATAAATTCGCTCAAAGGGAGAAATTCGGACAAAACATCCTAAATGCATTTTCGTCACACTAAACCTAGCCCCTGGCCTTCAGCGCCTACAGCGCTTTGATTTTAACTTAACCGAGATATGATTGATACAATTGAATTGTTGTTACCAAGTCTGTGAAAGACTTGGCAATACACGTGGCATGTAGAGTGTTCACAAGCTATTTCTTTAATTTGCCCACGTGACATTGTGTATGACCCGACGTGATCCAGTTTCAAACTCGGTTAAGATATGATTGAGAAACACCTGAGCCAGTTTCATGAAGATCGGTTAATAAATATGGCCTAATGGGTGTACACGTATTTTTTATGCATTAAATTTGACCGAAAAGCATATTGTTTTATCCAACGTGCCATGTTTTCGGACTCATTTTAAATATCATGTTTAAGAAAATCGTTAAAAGGCGTCAACTCGGGTACGCGCTAAAACCCGTAATAGTTTATATGTCAACCAAGCGGAACAGGGCCGGGTACACTTTCGTGGCGCCAAATTACAATGCCGATATACTCCCATAGAGGCATTTCAAATACATTCGATGCGACAACTAACTTCATTTTCCGTTATTCAGGTCGTTATCCATTTAGAAAATACTTAAAATTATTCAGAAGTACGAATACGTCTAACTTATTGAACCGTGAAATGATACTATGGAAGTGTTACTCCAGGGTCCGGTTTAATGAAAAGCTTCAAAACCCGACTGTAGTCGGTTGACTGTGTGGTCGACCGACGCTCGTCGGCCGCCAACTGACCACTCGTCGCGTTCAAGGAGCAAGTTGCCACGACTGTGGTCGCACGACGGTGTGGTCAGTCGACTGCAGTCGTGGTAGTCGCTATTTTTAGGAAAATAACCGCTTCCGCCATCAACATCCGACGGCAAAAATACACGTGAATAATGGAAGACGAAGACAGCAACGCTTCGAGTCGGTGTCATTCATGGTCTAAAAAAAGATAGATATCCTTTTAGAGCTTGTTATCAAGAACATGAACCTGCTGGAGGGAAAGCACGGGCCATTAGTGACCGAGGCAAACAAGCGGAAAAAGCGACAGGAGATTGTGGCAGCCATAAACGCGTGTGGGGTGACGTTGAGGACAGCAGACACATGTAAAAAAGGTACGGGACATAAAGAGGAATGCACTAGACTGACCACTCGTCGCGTTTAAGGTACCAGCAGGACACTCACAGACAGTCTGAGACGGTGCCAAAACCATCTGGGCACCTGCAGGAGACTCCTAGACAGTCTGCAACGATATCATGATCGTCTGGGCACCTGGAGGAGACTCCTAGACTGTCTGCGATGGTGCCAGACAGTCTCCCAGACCGGTGGGGCACATGTAAGAGACTCTCATAAATTCTGCGACGTGCCAAGACCGTCTTGGCAGCTACAGGAGACTCCCAGACAGTCTGTAACATTGCCAGGCAGTGTCTCACTCCGTCGAAGACTGTTTGGGAATCTCCTGCAAGTGCCCAGACGGTTTTTACACCATCGCAGACGGTTATGGAACCCTGCAGGTGCACCAACGGTCTTGGCTCCGTCGCAGACAGTCTGGGAGTCTAGTGCCCAGACGTACTTGGCAACATCACAGACTTTCTTGGAATCCGTGCAGCTGCCACGTCGGTCTGTGAGACTGTCTGGGAGTCTCCGGCTGGTGCCCAGACAGTCTTGGCATCGTCGCAGACTGTCTGAGAGTCTCTTGCAGTTTCCCCGATTGTCTGAGAGAATTTTTTGCACCGTCTGGGAGTCTCCTGCAGGTGCTCTGACGGTCTTGACATCGTCGCAGACTGTCTGGGAGTCTCCTGCTTGTTCCCCGACGGTCTGGTTTATTGTCTGGCACCGTGTGCGATTCCTGCCGGCGCCAAGACGGTCTTTTCACCGTCACAGACTGTCTGGAAGTTTTCTGCCGGTGCCTCGACGGTCTGTGAGACCGTCTTGCATCGTCTGGGAGTCTCCTGCAGGTACCAAGACGGTCTTGCCATCGTCGCCGACTGTCTGAGAGTCTCTTGCAGGTGCCCCGGAGGTCTGGGAGACTGTCTGGCACAGCTCGGATTCTCCTGCAGGTGCCCAGACGGTCTAGGCACCATCGTAGATTGTCTGGGAGTGTCATGCAGGTGCGCCGCCGGTTGTGGAGACTGGCACCGTCGCACACTGTCTGGGAGTCTCCTGCAGGTGCCTCGCCGGTCCTTAAGACCCTCTGGCACCGCCGCAGACTGTCTGGGTGTCTTCTTCTGGTGTTCAGATGGTATTGGCACCGTCGCAGACTTTCTTGGAATCTCCTGCAGGTGCTCATCTGGTATGGGAGACCTTCTGAAACCGTCGCAAACTGTCTGGGATTGTCCTACAGGTGCTCAGACGATCTTGGTACCGTCGCAGATTGTCTTGGAGTCTCCTGGCACATGTTTTGGGTGCCGACAAAGCGTCAAGCGACGAGCAGTCGTGGTGTGAGAGGTCGACTGCGGTCGCTCGAAAGTATGTCGAACAACGCGCTGTCGACTGACGATCGTCGCTTTCTATTAAACCCGGTTATCGTCGCACGACGATTGTTCGCTGGTACAACCATAGTCGCCCGACCATGGTCGCTCTCATTAAACCGGACCCAGGTCAGGGTAGCACAGACAAAACGGCCCAGTTCATTTACCGCGTTCTTATAGAGAATAATAGGTTGGTGACGTGGATGGAGAATGGTTATCTGGCAAGTCGGAGGAAGTTATCGGGTGAGCCGAATTATCCTTTCACATTTACATTATTCGTTGAAATGTTTCTTAAATATATAGTTTTCCAGTATTTTGTGTTTAAATATTTAATATGGGAAAAAACACGCCGCAGCAAAAACATTGTGACGTCACGTCATGCAAAACGCTAGGGCTAGCTTCCGTCTTGTTAAAAAACACAGAAATCGAGTCAATCGTTATTAATTCAATACACAAAGACGAAATTATGCTGTTAAAATAATAAAATTGTAAACAAACAGTACTTTACACGTATGTTGTAATTTTTTTAATTGAAAAAATAGTACAGGCGTGCGCATGCGCGGACAGCAACTGACGGATATTCGAGGTCACATGGTTATCTAGCCTAATATCTTTTGGGATATTAGATTACCTAGTTATCCGGCTGATTTAAAGGCATGTGACAGGATAATAATAAATATTTGATCCGCTCAACCCGTGGATCTTTGGGACAACTCGTATGAGAAATAGCTTCAATATCATAATTATAATGCAAGCAACAATCAAAAACGACAATCACTTATTGATGAAACAACACTTTTTACATACACAATTTTTATTCCGCAAGTTTTTATTAAAACGAACTAATTCTAAGTTAGGATTCCTGAAGTAAGGCATAGTTTTCTTACTCTTATATCTATATAGTTTCAACAAGTTAATAATTCTTTAAGGCCAAATCACCTTTTAATGAAAAAACTTTAACTGTTTGATCCCTAGAATGAGTGTATATTGAAACACATATAAAACATTTAAATGATAATTCAATTTTATTTGTCCTTGTTACACAGCGAATCAATAATATGAATCGACTATCATATTAAAAAGTGTCCAATCAATCAAGACGTTAAGTAAATAATCAATCAATTAAACTATGACAAACACATGTTTAATTACAATAATAGTTCAAATGTAATAATTCAAAGAATACATGTATATATGTTTTAGAATGCAATTTGTTGATGTGTTGTCTTAATATGTGTGTTTATTTCTTTATTTCCAGTTATTCTTGTAAAAAGTGTATTAATAAACCACTTCGCCCACATTCTGGAAATAGAAATATGAATACATTTGTACATGTGATGTTAAAACATACTTCATAATATTTCCGAAATAAAGTAAGCAATGTCAATCTTGTCTTCTTAAGACATGTACACATATCTTTTATATGCGTCCGAGGATTTTTATCCACTGATATATTTAATTTGAATGCGAATGAGGCAAAGCCTCTCCTAAAAGAATGAGTAGAGTATAAGCAAGGATCAACGTCACATTTAGCAAGAACTTCTCCAACCTTATTGAGATAAAGACTGTAGGTGACTGGTCTTCCTGACTATATAAACAGAGGCGATCCAGGTCCAGCGGGAATCTTACTAACCATATTCTTAAAGGCTGCCACAGAAGATAGCGGAGAGTTCATGACAACAACCAATGGTGTTACCAAAACACGTTGTCCAAACTGAATAGTTTTTGTCCTTTTCATAGAAACTAACAATGTATTATTATCAATAGAAACATCTTCTCTTAGAAAGAACCTTTTATCAAGTAAATCTTTGGTCGTTGTAGGCACCAAATTTGATTTTCTAGCTAACAGAATAAATGCAAATGCAAACAAGCACCAAAAAACAATGTAATTTATATCAGAATTATCTAAAGCTTAATATTTTTTTAGCAATAATTCTGGTGTGATAGGCAAGGCTTGTTTAATTTTATGACATTTTATACTAGAAATGTCTTTCAACGTAAGATTTAATATAAATTGATTAACTTCTTCTAAAGGGAAACCAAGCATCCACTGACATATTTTTTAATAGATTCGACAGCTTTAAAAGATCTACTTAAAAATTAAACATATAACTGCGATGTAAATGTAGAAGCAGGAAGAAACACCAACCCGAAATGGCAGTTAAACAAAAGAAAAGATTCCCACTGGATCCTCAAATTTTTCCTGGATCCCTCAGCATAAGCCCTTCTATTGGATGCCTTGAGGTCATCCCTCAGAACACGTAATTCTCTGTCTGAAACAAACATACATCAGTAAGAAAACTACCAAGTATTTACAAATTCAATTCCTCTTTTCGAACAAAACGTTCATTCAATGCAATATCTTTTGTATAGTCTTTAAATAGATTGGAGTGGCCCTCGTTTAAATGCCATCTAGACAGATAATCTGCTTTTCTGTTATCAATGCCTGGAATATGCACAGTTATATTTTCAAATTCATACAACGCTGCAAAAAATGATAATTCTCATATATAATAAACACTTTTGCATAAACTGACATTTCGATTTTCCAGAGTTTAAAGCGAGACAGCGAGACAAATAGCCATATTGTCACACTGTACCACAATTCTTTTGTTTTTAAATTTCATGTACCACAAGTGCACACACACTACAATTGATAACATTTCTAGCTTGCCCAACAACTGTTGTACTTCTTTCAAAGTAGCAACTTTTTTAACTCACCACTCATTTACTAATAACAATATTTCCTGCAACCTATCAGCAGTTATTTCCATAGCCATTTTAACTGTATCAAACAAAACGCCTAAGAACACCATCTTAGTACAAGGTTCTACTGACTTGTCTTTGGCTTCTTCTAACCCACACTTTAGTAATACTGTCTCTAAACACAAATAAGCAAACTGGCATATTCTTTCCTCTCAGCCCTTGCAAAGTCATCAAGATAATTTAAAATTATCGCACCAAGCTTTAATAAAATGTAAGCTACAGCGTTTGTTACTCTCTGACAAACATAAGCTGCAGATCTAAGACCTTTTGATAACACAGTGTCACTAAAATATGTTTTTTATTATAAAGAAATAACACTAAATTGTAATCTCCTGGACATATATTAATTTGACGATAAGCCCGTTCAAAATCTTTTTTGAACAGCAAACAACCTTTGCCCTTTGATTTAATCAAGCTACACATATAATCTATCTTAGGAAACAATACATTTATAGTGTCCCCTAAATATTGTGATTTTGCTATTAAAATCATTTAGTGCTTCACCTTTTGGGAACTCAAATCTAATAAAATTATTTTCTCGTTAATTTTAAACAAATTTTTTCGTCTATTACACAAACAAGTATGAAACATTCTTCGCGGATCTCGTGCGCACGAGATACCAAATTGAACACTCGGATAAAGGATGAGTTCTTATTTGTTCTATATATTGTTTGCTATAAACATTGAATATGTTTTATGCAATAAAGAATATGGTATGGGTTTGAATCAAAAAAATATTTACGACACTTTTGATATCTTAATATTAACCCAGTTTACTACGAAAATCAAAATCAAAATAGACCGAAAAAGTCATTATGTTACGTTTTTCAGATAAGAAAGTTACACAACGGGACAAACAAACATTTAAGTCCACAAGATGCATGGCGAGAATGCAAGTCGATAAAACATCGACTATATTGTATGCGGGGTCAGTTTATTTTAGATCAATTGGAATTGGAACAACTCAAATTAAACCCAAACTCATCGGTCTTCGTCTTTTCAGTATTTGATTCTGTATCGACTATCGAACACTCTAGATCTTATTTTCAATAGCATATCTCTAATAAAGAGATCACTCCACTTAAAATGTGTTGCGAGAATTCCAATGTTGCCATTTAATGTTCGATATCAAAGACATATGGATGACACATGATTTCAAAGATACCAAATTGAACTTTGAATATTCTCAAGCACTTGAGACATGGCGGTCTCAAGATAAAACAAATCAACAGTACGTGACAAGCGAATATCTTTTAAACGGGCTTGCTCGCAGTTTAGAAAAAAAACAATTTAATAAAAAGTTATCATAAATTCGGAAATGAATGTGTACATTACATGAAAACAAACGAAATCACATTCCTGACTAAGAAATAAAAATAAATGTTTGTTTATGCATGATCATCAAACACTATCGTCTTAATAATAAGGCACTGGTTACGCATTTTATCGAAACGATTGCAAAAATAAGCGTATTACTACTTTTAGGTTATCAAGTTTGATTCGTCTAGTGGCAGGGATTTCGTTTATGCTTCCGAAGGACCCGGGTTAGAATCCTGTGAAGGATTGTATAACACTAAAACTTGTATTTTCTTGATGTTATAATTGAGTTTCGTTCAAAAATAACTAAATTTGTGAGCTAGTCCTTAAGTAACATACTTAAAACGTCCATGATCAGAAGGGAACTCGGCGAAACATCAGATGCAAATATTTATATCAATGTTTATAATTTATAACGTGGCGCTTGAACGCTGTGTACTGGTACACGTTCCTTTATATTACGAAAAGAGGTCCAGGCGGGATGGCGTAGTCGTCTCTACTGTGCCTAGCTTTAGCAATAATGTTAAAACCAAGGTTTGACTTAGCGTTGATAGAAACGAAAACCATAAATATAACAATATTTTAATAATGAAAATGTTATGTCGGTAAAGTGCATGTACCCCTTTAAAATAATATTTAAAAAATAAGACGTTCTGGAGAGCCAATTTATCAGACCTTTTTTAAAGTAGCATTAAGTATCATTGAGAAGCATTAAATACGTCCCATGTCTTATCTATAAGACCAATTTATCGACCACATAATTCTAAATTGTGAGTATTATCTTATTCCTATCGATATAATATCTACAATGATTAAGCGTTGTGTCTATTTATTTACACAACTCTTTTTTTGATGTTCAAGTACTTGGGTGGTAATCACCAAAAAGAATAGAAATGCAAGACTCAATTTTACGCAAAATCATTCACACATTCTTGTTTGAATTGCTCTTGAACGTAGCAAAAGAATATTGTGTTCAAAGTTGTGGAGCGAACTTATTCCAAATGACTCAAGCGACTTAATGAGCGAATTAAGTGAAACTTAAAAATACTTAAACTCCATGACTGTAAAATAGCAAGTTTTTTTCTATATAGACACACATATTTGTATAAAAGTATTTTATCCTTCGTCATAAATCGGAACAGTCTGTGGCCCCTACGGCGACTTGTGACTAGGAAGCGTTCTAATGCTCGAAGTGGAGCAAGCCGCCATACCATGCAAAACACTTTAATTTTTGTTCATATTTAACTTAAACACGATACGACACGATGGTAAAGATTTGATAAATAAGTGTACTTGACATTTTCGAACAACCGTTGTTATTGGTTTGATAAATGCAATCTTCTATCGAGTATGCACTTAAAAATGTTAAAAAGATCATTTTAGAGCAATATGAACACGGATGCTATGAAATATACACTACACATTTTATCAAATAAAAGCGATATTCCAGTTCAAAATATATTACTAAAGTGTTCTATTAAATTTGAAGTGGTGTGCCGAACTTTTTTGTGCTGTATAATAGAGTTGAATGTCACCGTCGAAAGTAACCTACATGATGTACAGAGCATGCGCATTGAGTGACTAACATTTGTTAAAAAATTAACAAACCTTAATATATTAAATATATTTAATATATTGGTACTTTTGCAATCATGACTAGGTTATATAGTATATATGTTTGGAATTACAAACATGAATTCTATGTATATTTTGCATTTTTTAGAAATGATCAATACAAGCCTTCCACCGTCGAAAATACCCAACACGAGGCTATATAACATTGTGAATATACAACTCAATTATCTATCAAAACGCTTTGATTTTAGTTTAAATGGTTTAAATATGCACACCAATAACAGGAGCATCATGTGTTTTAATACCTGCATTTCGTGATCAAACATATCAACAAATTTCGTTATGTTGCTTTAATTTGTTGAAAAAGTATGATATTCAATATATTTTAATGATTATTATTTGTTATCTAACTAGCGATATTTGTATATTTTTAGTTAGCGATGTTTGTATATTTTTAGGTATATTTTGTTTAAGTGAAACAATAATGTGTGCTTATAGCATGACATGTTTGCTATTTAAATAACATTTTTTATTAGCGCAACCATATCACTTCCTCTAACATAAGCTATGCAAGGAACGGATACTTCCTACGGTTGAACACATCACACACGTTTGTATACTGTCGACGGAAAAAGGATTGATTAGTGAATGTATCCAGATTTTGGTCGTTAGGGAACTTAACTGCTCAAATAATGTAGCAATCTTAACTACTCGATGCAAATGGTTTACGTGCAAATATATTACATGTACTCATGAACAGGCCTTATTTAAAGTACAATAGGTATGTGCAGAGCAGAATACTTGTGCCACTGAAACATATACATTTCATTATATATAATAATAAAATAAACAGCGGTATGTTTATATTTTTTCCATGCAGATAACGACGCTAAATATAATATTATATTAATAATAAAATAAACAGCGGTATGTTTATATTTTTTCCATGCAGATAACGACGCTTAATATAATATTATCAGATAACGACGCTTAATATAATATTATATTATATTAAGCGTCGTTATCTGCATGGAAAAAATATAAACATATTATATTAAGCGTCGTTATCTGCATGGAAAAAATATAAACATACCGCTGTTTATTTTATTATTTGGTATTGAACTGTTTTGAAATGATAACTGTGGGCCATACCAAACGACACCAAAATGTATGAACGGTACAGTACAACTTAAACCACGTTAATCCCGACGTGTCACTATAAGAGCAACGACGCGTTTAGGCTAAAACTAAACTCGAAACTTGTTTACATGGCTCATGCAGTGCTTGGTTACAATCTTGTGTTTTGTAAGCACAGTAAATCATGTTTAAGTACTTGTACGCATGCGCACTGAAGTATGTACGCATGCGGCATTAAAGAATACTGCTTTTTACACCGGCAGACGATGCGTTAGTTGATTGCACGGTTTTTGTTTTGTAATCATTTGAACGTATTTTGAAATACTTGTACGCATGCGCACTTAAGTATGCTGCATGCACAAATAACGAATCAGGCTTTATATACCGGGTACGTTACCAGCCGTTTGTCATTGCATAAACTTGGATTAAAGAAGAAACATGGTTGAAACTAATACCTTCTTGTTTGCATGCGCGCTGACCGCTCTTTTATGTGGTAAGATTATTTAAAAGCCGGTGGTGATAATACAGATGGTTTTCAAGAGCACAAATAAAACAATAGGCTATATCTAATTCTATAGACAAACATCATCATAGAATTGTGCCTTTCACAGCATCGGGTTAAAATCGCAATGCAAATAAATAGTCAGCTTCGGTTCAACGACTTATATAATTTATTCAAAATTAAATAAACATTATTGTTATATTTGTGTAAAAAGGTGCATATTTTACAAATGTGGTTCAATCAAATCGGCAATAGTTAATCGAACTGGTAACAATGATTGCGTATTCAAGATGTAATATCCTTTCTTAGGGATTTCGACATATTTTAAAATCCTGAAGGTAAATGACCACTGTTCGGAAATTTTGAAGAGTCAGGTTAATTATTCCAATTGTCATTTTTAGCAAGGCTCAATGTATTTGTAAGTTCAACGTACAAGTAATACACCCTATAAATTTGTATTGCTATATTGGATTTATTTTTTATAAACCGGTTCCAAATATTTATACAAAATGATGATAAATATATAGTATATTTTATACTTGTAATTAATTGTTACTACACCGACAATGTAACCATAAAGTGTATCAATGGCGACGATAAATAATAAAAAGATATTATTTGAAATAACTACATGCCTTCACTTGCAAACTGCTGGGGTGCTGCTTATGATTTGTATTTGGATTAAATTTTGAAACCATGATTATTTCTAATTTCAATATTTATCAATGTTTTATATTTGTAAACGTTGCATACACTAATAAAAAAACAACAACAAGTTATCTCTAGGGTCGACTTTGACCACAGGGGTATATTTTGTACAAACTTTGAAGACTACCACCATACGATGTCGAACACAAGGCAGTAAACCCATCACTCTCGCGGTTTCAGAGGATACATTTTTTTTATAAAGTTTATACTGTGTTAGTCCATATAAATCATATGATCCCAGGACCATAGTTACTTTGAACCCCTGGGACATAATTTGAACAAAACGTAAAGATGAAAAATTTATAATGTTACACACTTAAAATCAGACCCCTGATCCTTCCGAGAGATTATTATTTTTGTTAGTTTATCGATATTAACTATACAAGTCTTTATTATTCATATGATCCTAGAAGTGTGGCCAGATTTGACCATATGGACATGATTTAGGCCCGCTACAAAACCTGAAATGCCAAATAGTTTAACTTCTGGGCCTTGTATAATCAGAGGAAAATGTGTTTTAGATTTTTCCTATGTTATTAACGGAAAACAAGTAAACTCATAGGAGAGTCCAATTTTAAGTTGTTCGCGCTAGCGGGCAACTAATGTAGAGAGAGTTTTGCAAGTCTGTCTGCTCTTAACTACGCTAAGAACGATAACCACCGCATCTGCCTGTTTATACTTCACCACTGGTACACTGCAGACAGCCAGTGTGTTTATGTAATCAATAGTGTTTAACAGCTTGTGCAACGACATTGGCCAGTCTAGTGTTTAATAGCTTGTGCGACGACATTGGCCAGTTTATCATTGAAATCTGTACATATTGGCCGCTTTCAGGGAAAACGGGGCTTAATGCATGTCAAATAAGATTAGCCTGTGCACACTGATAAGCATGCGCAATGCGCACAAGCTTATCAAGGACGACACTTTCAAATTTTATGGTGTTTTTCGTTTAAAGAGAGTCTCTGGTACTGGGATGACGATTAATGCATATGCATTAAGCCCTGTTTTCCCAAAATGAAGCTTAAATTATCTTTTTTATTAATGATTTGGAACAAAAAGATAAAAGTGATAATAACTTCAAAGTAACCTCGCTGACAAGGCAAATAAACAAAATCACTTTTAAATCAAATGAACAACCAATGAGTTCCAAATTTTTACCTTGTGGTATTTTTAGTAAACATCTCAAAGGGACCTTTTCTCAGTTTGTCATTAAATGCTTAATATTGATAAATGTAAACAATGAATCTTAAAAGCTCCATTAAAAAAAAAAAAAACGAAAAAAATTAAAGAAACACAAAAAAATACCCTCAACTGGGCTCGAACCACTGACCCCTAAAATAAAAGTCTATCGTTTAGACCACTCGGCCATCCTTGCTCATACAATGAGAGATGTATTTTATACTTTATATGAATAAACAATCATCATAGTATGAAAAAATATAACAACAACAACATAACTCTCCAAATTATTAAATCGTTTAATCTTGTCAATTTTTACAAAACGTGAAAAGGTCCCTTTAATGTCTTCAGACTTGCAAATTGAATGAGTTCAATACCCTGTCAGATCTTACATCATGAATAACTTACATGTTTAGTGTTTGCCTGTTAGCTTGGGGCCAGTAGATTTAAGCCCGGGAAACTCATTTCCAAAAGTTGGTTTTAGTTGGGCTAAAAAGCAGGGCAACTAGCTTTAACATTAACATAAACGCCCCAAACAGGGACCGAAATTAGCACGGACCGACTAGCCATTGACTCCTTGAATTAAGTGGACGGATAAGTTTACTGGGGAGAATGAATATATTCTTTGTTCAAACACGAATAGAAAAAAAACGAGTGTGTTCTATTTTGACTGTTTTAAAGCTTACAATCAATATATAATATTTGAATGCCATAACTTGTGGAATTAAATGACAATTAAAGCCTCTATACCACTCAAAATCAACGAAAATTTCGTAAAGTATTTCGTAAAATAAAGTTAACACTTAATCAATCAGTGTTCTTTATAGCAGTAGCCACAATTTCAACGCTAGATGTGGCATGATTACATAGATGTTTGTCGATACAAACTGCTCTTTTTTATTTGTTTGTGACAAAATTAATTCCCTTTTAATTTCCCACGAATATATCTATTCATACGATACACGAACACTTCAATGGTACCATGTTAGTGTTCATGTGTCGTATGAAAAGATATCGCTGCGGGAAATTAAAATTGAATTAAATATGCAAAACGAGCATTTTGTATCCACAAACATCTATTTTACCAGACCACATCTGGCGTTGAAATTTCGGCAATTGCCATAAGGAACACTGATTTGTAATTGTTAAACTTTATTTAACGAAATATTGTACGAAATTTTTGTTGATTTTGAGCGTTATAGGGGCTTTAATTATCGCATATTTGTTTGTAGCGGCGGGAACGAATGCCCTGGAGTGTTACAGTTGTAGCAGTCTTTCCAACGGCAACTGTGCCGACGAGTTCTCGTCAAGCAACGTGGCAACAGATACCGAGTGTACCGCTTGCTTAAAGAGCAAGGTTAAAGACGGTAAGAAAATATAGCTCGATATTAATGCTTCTTTATATATCAGACTGTGATAATATCTTATCATTATCGCACTTGGACGACATGTAAATAGCGATTTAACTATTTTACTCACGTTGTTTTGGTTTTCCAAAGCGCACAAGGTCGTCTGATTTTAGATGAATTAAAAATATTTTTAACAGTTGCTTCGGATGTCTCTTAACCACGTCAACTTCGGCCAATCGTCTTCTTTACACATCGTTAACAAATCATAAATTGTTATAAAACTTTCATGTTGATTCCGGTTGATTTGCGGTCTTGGCATTGGTATTGATGTTATTGCTTCAATCTTTTTTCAGTTGTTACAAGAACCTGTGGGACTGGGCCAAGTGGCTGCACTGACGTAGAGTTCCTCGGCATTAAAACTTCAACGTGTATCTGTACCGATGCTCTCTGCAATGGTGGCAATCACGTGACCATAACCATGGGAGCGATGTTGCTCGGGACCGCTGTAGTGCTGCTGAAGGCCTTTTTTTAAAACACAAATGCAGTTTTGAGAACTTTAAAATACAACATACTGAATACAAAGATTTGATGCCGAAAAAGATTGTACTCAAACTATTAATAACATTTATTTCTTCAACATTGTTCAAACTATACTTTTTTATAATATGGTTGTAAATAAATTATATCATCGATACTTACCAAAATAAAATATTTTTCAAATTTTCATGTGTGCACCGTTTATTTGATCGTCCCTTTCATTGCAGTTTTATACACGCGACGTATTGAATCATCATTGTAAAATAAAATGAAATCAGACAGACAGGACGGACGGACGGACGGACGGACGGACGGACGGACGGACTGACAGACAGACAGACAGACAGACAGACAGACAGACAGACAGACAGACAGACAGACAGACAGACAGACAGACAGACAGACAGACAGACAGACAGACAGACAGACAGACAGACAGACAGACAGACAGACAGACAGACAGACAGACAGACAGACAGACAGACAGACAGACAGACAGACAGACAGACAGACAGACAACAGACAGACAGACAGACAGACAGAGGTAGTAGTGGCAGTAGTAGTGGCAGTAGTAGTGGCAGTAGTAGTGGCAGAAGTAGTGGTAGAAGAAGTGGTAGTAGCAGTAGTAGTAGTAGTAATAGTAATAGTAGTAATAGTAGTAGTAGTAGTAGTAGTTGTTGTAGTAGTAGTAGTTACAGTAGCAGTAGCAGTAGTAGAGTGATTAGTTGTTTGCCCTTACGGAACGCCGTACACGAGTGATCTACTCCAGTTATTGGACACCAATCCCGCATGTTATTATCATCCTTTCAATGCATTTTTAGCTGTTCGCTTGCGAAGAACTAGGGTTACGAGCAAGTTGTGCAAGTCGGTCTGCTCTTAACTACGCTAAGAACGATAACCACCGCATCTGCCTGCGCACACTGATTAGCCTGTTTATACTTCACCTGGGTATTATCGATAGTGCTTAACAGCTTGTGCGACGACATTATCCAGTTTGTCATTGAAATATGTACATATTGGCTGCGTTCTGGGAAAACGGGGCTTAATGCATGTCAAATAAGTGGTGTCCTGTGCACACTGATTAGCCTGTGCAGTGCGCACAAGCTAATCAAGGACGACACTTTCTGATTTTATGGTGTTTTTCGTTTAAAGAGAGTCTCTGGTACTAGGATGACAATTAATGCATATGCATTAAGCCCTGTTTTATAAAATGAAGCTTAAATAATCTTTTCCATTAATGATTTGAAAAAAAAGAAGATAAAAGTGATAATAACTTCAAAGTAACCTCGCTGACAAGGCAAATAAACAAAATCACTTCAAATCAAATAAACAACCAATGAATTCTAAATTTTTACCTTGTGGCATATTTAGTAAACATATAAAAGGTACCATATCACAGTTTGTCATTAAATGTAACCATTGGATCTTAAAAGCTCCATTAAAAAAACAAGAATAAAATTAAAGAAACAAAAAAGTTACCCTCAACTGGGCTCGAACCAATGATCCCTGGAATAAAAGTCGATCGTTTGGACCACTCGGCCATTCGCGCTCATACAATGAGAGATGTATTTTATACTTATATAAACAATCCTCGTAGTATAAAAAAATATAACGACAACAATAAAACTCTCCAAATTATTAAATCGTTTAATTTTGTCAATTTACCAAAACATGAAAAGGTCCCTTTAATGTCTTCAGACTTGCAAATTGAATGAGTTCAATACCCTGTCAGATCTTACATCATGAAAAACTTACAGGTTTAGTGGTTGCCTGTTAGCCTGGGCCTGTAGATTTGAGCCCAGGAAACTCAATTTCAAAAGTTGGTTACAGTTGGGCTAAAAAGCAGGGCAACTAGCTTTTTCAAAGCTTGAAATAACTCAATCCAATTAAACATAGAATACAAATTGGCGACTATGAATCAAAAATAATAATAATAAAAAAAAAAAAAAAAAAATAATAATAATAATAATAATAAAAGCTTTATTTTCAGAAGGTTACAAATAAAAACAATGACACATTATACATATTATGCAGATGAATCAATACGTTTTTACAATGTGGCCTTCTTAAAATAACTTACACATAATTATAGGTCTATAACAAGTAAAACATTCAAAAATATTTCTTACACCCATACATAACATACATTTTGCCTTTAAGACAGACACACATAAAATATCATTGATTAGAAAATAATATGACATTTCATTGATTATAAAATAAATATGTTTTATATTGCCTTTTAAAAGCAGAGATAGAGCATGCCATTCTTATTCCAATTGGTATACTGTTCCAAAAAACCATGCTATGGTATGAATAAGCTCGTTTTTTATAACATGTATTCGCTTTCTAATTAACAATATCGTTATGGGTGGCAGATCTTAAGTTATATTTGTGATTTCGAGAAAAAAATATAATATCATTTAAATATTCTGGAGTCTGATTGTTGACACATTTATATATCAAGATTGCCGTGTGTTTTTTACATCTATTATTAAACGAGAGCCAATTTAGCTGTATAAACAATTCTTTGGATGGTGTTTTATTTGGCTTTTGTAGAATGACTTTTGCTGCGCGTTTTGTAAAACATTCACTTTTGTTAAATTGGTTTTATTAGCGTTGCCCCAGATCGTACATTAATAATCGAAAGTGGTTAGAATATATGAATTATAAAATAATTTCTTCATATCAAAAGTGAGATAATTTGATATCTTTTTAGCAGAGTTATTTTATTGCTTATTTTAGAGCATGTTTTATCAATGTGTACTTTCCATTACAAATGTATGTCGATATAAAGTTCTAAGATATTATGGCTAGTTACAGTTACAATAGCATTATTATCTATTTTTAGATTAAGGTTGATATTTTTTTTTGTTTCGAGCCAATAAGCATGCATTTTGATTTATTAGGGTTTATCACCATGTTATTGAGGGTGCACCGTTTTTGTTTGGAATAAATATCATTTTGTAAGTAAGTCTGAATTTCTGATGGATTGGCCCCTGCAGCCTAAAGTGTCGAGTCATCAGCATACAAGTCTATGTCTGATTGGTTTAGTAATAACCCAATATCATTTATATAAATTAGAAACAAGAGAGGGTCCAAAATAGAACCTCGAGGGACACCACTCTTAATAGTTAGAGGGGTAGAAAAACTAGTTCCTAGTTTAACGCATTGTTGTCTTTGACTAAGTGAAGAATGCAAAAGGGACATGGTACCATCTGAAAAGTGATCAAGTTTTAGTTTGTATAACAGAATTTCATGATCTACTAAACCAAAAGCTTTTTTCATGTCAATATAAAAAGAACCAATTCAATTACCGTTAACTACATCTTTTAGCCACTCATCAATGAGTCGAATCAGTTCTGTTTGGCAAGAATGATTTTCTCTAAACCCCGACTGATGTTTATTCAACACATTTGTTTTACTAAAGAATTCTTTTAATTCATTTGATAGATGTCTTTCGAATATTTTGGATATAGTTGGCAAAATTGAAATCGGGCGATAGTTATTCCAATCCTCTCTGTTTGAGCCTTTATATATTAGTAGAACATACGCTTCTTTTAACAAATCGGGGAAAATTCCTGTACGAATACTATTATTTATAATAGAGGTAATTGGTACAACAATATGCTCTCCACAGTATTTTATAATATTTGCACCGATCCCGTCGATTCCCGTAGCCTTGTTAACATTTAAATAGCCAATTATTTTACTTACTTCGAGAGGGGCAATGCAATTTATAGAAAATCCATGCTGGTTTAAGGATTTGTCGAGATATAACTTCAAATAAGCAAAGTTTTCTTCGTGAAATTTCAGCTTATCAACAATATTTGATATGTTGGTAAAATGCTCATTTAAGGCAATTAGGATCCTACTTTTGTCCTCAACATACACACCGTTCACTAAAATTTTATTTGGCAAATTCACTGCGCAGTTTTGATCATTGTCATTATTAGATATCATTTTCAAATTTTTCCAAATATGTGCCGTACTAGTACAATTTTTAACAGCATTGTTGTAATATTATTTCTTGCTTTTGCGAATTCATGCAGTAGTTTTATTTCATAACAGTTTTAAATTGTACCAGTCTTTAATTTTGCGGAAATGATCTCTATCGCGCCGCATACTTTTAATAACTTCTTTGTTTATCCATTTTGGCATATGTGTGCTTTTTATTCTCTTTTGCTTGTAAGGGGCGTGCTTTTCTAGAACGCTATTCAAAATTCTATATAATGATTGAAGGGACATATTTGGATCGTGAACAGTTTCAATTTAATTTAGTTGCGAAACCGATAGATCAAATTGGAAATCAGATATCACAAGATTTTTAAAGCATCTTTATCTAATATTTGAGTAAGTGCCTTGTTTTGAGATTTTATAGTTAATTTTCCTTGTCATGCATACCGGATAGTGGTCGCTTATAGATATGTGTAGGACATAAGTAGTACTTACTCTGTCTGTTCGATTAGTATATATATATGATCAATTATTGAAGACGATTTATCTGTGACTCTGGTTGGTGTGTTTATCAGTTGCACGAGACCCTGCTTTAATACAGATTTTGACCACATTTTGCATTCATAGGACTTGCTGTCAGCAATGTATTTAACATTAAAATCACCTAATATGTGATACTCAATGTTTAAACCCTCAAACTTATCAAGTAATGCATCAAAATTTCCTATCCATTTTTGTGTCTCATTAGGTGGACGATAGGTAAAATTTAACAGAAAAGATTTTGTGTTTTTAAAGCATATCTCAATACGTATAGATTCAATCCCATCAGGCTCTAAGTATGGCCTATGTTTAAATGGTACATGGTTACCTATATAAAGCAAGATTCCGCCACCCTTTTTCTGACTTCTGTCTTTACGAATGTATGTAAAATTCGGAATATTTAAATTTACATCAAACAACTTTTCGTTTAAAAATGTTTCACAAAAACCAATAACATCAACATTACATTTTTCGGACAACAAAACGTACTTAATTTCATCAAGTTTGGGCAAAAAGTGTTAAGTATTTAAACTTACGATATGAAGTCTCTTTTTTTGAAATTTTAAGGTAGACTCTGCTGAATCATCTTTATCCTCGCAAAAATTTAATCCATCATTTGCAATAGGGATTGAGAATGAAACATCATTATTATTGCATCACATATTATGACATTGTTCTGAGTTATCAGAAACTTTAATACTGGCATCAAAGACACGGTCTATATCACCATATTTTAGCACTATTTCGGATCCATTACATATACAAATCATAACATTACAATTTTCACAAACCTCGTTAAGTGCTTTAAATTTGTTGTGTATCAGTACATGTTTGTGTCTGTCTACGCGTCCATACTGAGCCGAACTCAATCTTCTGCATTCACTGGTGCAGTGATTATTGTAATGACAGTACTCACAATGTCTTTGTTGCTGTCCATAATTACTACTGTTCTGACATCTATCTATGTCGATTATTCTTCTTGCCATCCCTTCCGACACGTGAATCGCCATTCCTTGAGCCTAGAGGCGGTATACATTTCAATGGATTTAGCATCCGTTTCTTCGCATATTTGTTTAATTATGTCATTCAGTGGAACTACATCTGCATCTCGTCTTGGGGCAACTGTGTACAAGTATACAGTGCAGTTATGCCCATTAAGTTCATGTAGCAGTTGCTTTATTTCACGGTATGCTTTTCTTGCGTCGCCTCCGTCCGCCATATCACTACCACAAATATATATTATCACATTTTCGTATTTTTTCATGTCCCAATAATCCAGTGTCAAACGAATGTCTTTAATTTTCCGCCATGGTAGAGTTTAAATGTATTTTCATTTAATCCACGCCTGTTAATACCACTTATAATTGAGTCACCTACTATTAGAATTTGAATCTGCCGTGTCCACAATATCAGTATTCACTTCAAGTTGTTGTTCAGTTGAAGCATGTTCTCTATCTTTTGTATCATGTCCGCTTCCGTCATTTTTACTTTTTTCTGATTGGGGTGTTTTCGTTGTAGCTCTTTCACTGCGTTCATTTTGTACCGACTGTTCTGCCATATTCGCTTTCGATGGGACTATCTTCTTTATATTATCATGCACTGGTTGTAATTTCCTGTGAAGTGCGTCGTTAGCTTGTTTCATGACTTTACTGAGTTTATCCGTACTCTGACTAACTGTTTGTACTTTATCTGTTGATTGCTGGTTAGCTAACGAGATTGTATTTTAACACTTGCGATTTCACAGAAGCGTGTGAGGTTCATCAACTCTATGCGCTACAGATATTTTTGGTGATGGGCGCTCGGGATTTTTACGCTCCAAGTATGACAATATTTGCTGTTTCATGCATTCATTTATTTCACTTATCGATTTATTATTTGTCTGATTGTCAGTTTTCATTATTTGGAGAATGTTTGGAAGGTCTATGTCAAAGAAGTGAGCCACGTTACGACCATTTATCAAGCATGAGGAAGTTGTGTGGTACATGTTAAACATGTACAAGTGGTTCTTCTCATCCGCGACTTTATAACAAAGCTCCACTCCATTTGATTTTCTGTCATTTGCTGGTTTACATAAGTACTTATAATTAAGTGAATTGTATGAAAAATACTTTTTGCTAGCAAATTTTAACAGGTCATAAGTACCTGTGCTTAATACGAGTTGTGTTCCTCCATTAGATTCTATAATCTCAAACGGTTCCTTTTCGGTAGATCTCAATTTCTTCTTCATATTTACATTTTCATTAAAACTGTAATTTCTCACTTCCACAACTTCTTCTTGTTCGCCCCCGCCGGACCCGCCGGAATTGACTTTCACTGGCGCAAGTTCATAATTATTTATTTTCCTTCCTTTCTCTTCCATTTTTAGTTTTTCTCAACAGGCGAGCTTCGTTAATGTCAAATATTTTTATTTTAGAGTGAACTTCCGGTTGATCTTGCAGGACCGCTGAATCTTCGTTGTCCATTTTTTGCCGTCAACAATCACTTACGAAAATATTTTTCAATTAAGCCTAGGAAATGATTCAATTCAGACTCACAACAAGACATGATGCATTAAAAGTCTGTCATGTCGGCAAAATTGTTGCTCAATAATTTAACGAAAATTAATAGTATTAGTTACATATAACACAACATGTACATGATTGTAGGCTTGTTATTCTTTAGCAAGGCAACCAAAATTCTTTGATGGTTGCCTGTGCAGCAACCGATTTCGAAAAAAGAAACATATTGTTGTTATTTTGTCTAAGTTATCTCTATAACATAAGTATGAGGATAAACAGTGCACCCACATCTCGACCCGTGCTTTAAGACACTTTCTTTATAATTTTGAATGGGTTGTGTTCATTTCAAACTTGCGATATAAAAAGATACAACATAATTTTGAAAACTGAGTTGCGTCTAAGATTATGCAATAGCGGACAACTTCAGTGCCTTCAGCGTTTTGATTACCGAATGAGCATGATTTGAACACAAGTGGTAGCGGGCTACCATACGATGTTTAACACTTCATTTTTAACATTCGACACTTGTAGTTTCAGAGATTAAACAAACTAATTTATTAAATAAGTTTATATAAATGTTGTGACCCCCAGGCGTGGCCCGTTTTGGCATTGGTAGATGACACCCTTCATTATGATACAAGTTCTAAATGCATCAACAATGTGTGTGTGTGTGTGTGTGACATTTTGGACTTTATGTTCATGATGTTCATATTAATACCATGAATACACTATATGCACTTCTAATGACAAGCACAAAATATACATTATGTCATGTGGTATTAGAATCACTTAGCGGATTATCTTAGTACTCTTAATTCTGATCCATCTCAAAATTAATGTTTAATACAATGTTTATTATTAATGTTTAATATTAATGTTTAATAAAAATTAATGTCAAAAGCCTTTTTTGAAGGAATTTCTTGCGTACATTATTTACGTGTTCAATTTGGTTTGATAATTTGCCAATGTACATACTCTCTGATAGTTAAGAAATGAAAAGAAACACTGAATACTTCCTCACTACTTCTTGAAAATCATTTAATTATACGTAAAACGGTATTCTTATTTCGCATATGGCACTTAAGTAATATAGATAACAATATGACACTTATTGTGCTAAGTTGATTTGTTTTATGGAAAGATGTTTACAATAATACATGACATAACTTGCAATTTTAGAAATTAAACGCTTCTCTCATTCAGATATAAATATTCATTGATGGTTAGTTTGTTAATACAAATTCACAATTCACTCTACACTATCGGAGTAAATCCAGGGCGCCAGATAAAGTGGGCCGTGCAAGTATTGAAGTACATTTGCCTAGTGAAATAGAGATAAGTAATTGCTCTAGATAGAGTGTTAATGAATGTTATTTAATTATAAATGCATACAACCTTCTGTTCATGAAACGTAATCTGTAATATTTCCTTTTTAGCTTCAGCTCTAGTATTGTTTCGAACAATATATTTGTATCTTTGATCTAACGACTTATTTAAATATGTTTGTTAGGTTTATGTCCAAAATGTATGCAAAAATAATGTAGAAAATGTCAGCAACAATTGTTAAAATATTGCAATCTTTAAACTTCGTAAATTAGCTCTCTAATTTATGATCACAATAAATCTGTCAATTGTTCTAGCTGTGCCAAAAATGCAGAATAATAAATAATGAGAAGTTTTTTCCTTACTACAAAATAATGCACAAAAAGGTACTTCATACGGGGTCTTGTTTATACAACAATAATAAAACTTGACACTTACTTAAAGTGGCCTTTTCACAGATTTGGGCATGTATTGAAGTGTGTCATTAAATGCTTTATATTATTAAATAAAATCATTGGATCAAAACAGATCCAGTAAAAAAACAATAAAATTAAAGAAAGAAAAAAGTAAACCTCAACTAGGCTCGAACCACTGACCCCTAGAGTAAACGTCTATTGCTTAGACGACTCGGCCACCCTTGATCATACAATGAGTGATGAATTGTATACTGTATATAAGCAATCTTCGTAGTATCACAAAATATAACGACACACGCAGAACTTTCAAAATTATTCAATCGTTTCGCGATGCAACGCTTTATTTTTTGTTCAGGCTTTTAAATCGTCAAAAGTTGCATATATTGGATATTTTAGGTTATTGTAAATGTTCAATATTACTGTTTCCTCACACATATCATAACTAAAACATAAATTTGCGAATCTGAACCAATTGTTTTTTAATTATGTCAATTTACCAAAACGTGAAAAGGCCTTTTAAACTTCATAACAGACAGCCGATTGAAAAGGTCGAAGCGATGTTTCCAAATAAAAACCGAAAAAAAACACCAGGAGCCCCCACAATAAAACAATCAGATGTTACCTAAAATATCATCGGTCCAAATAAAATATAAGCAACTAAAGTATGATATCTGTTATATTTCTACATTAATCACATATGTCACATATGTTTTGAGTGCTACCTAACTGCTATTTCTCCATAGAATCACCTAAGAAAATACCTTATAGTTTATTTGACATATGCATATAAAGCTCATAGTCATCAACATACATATACAATAACAACATGTTATTACAGTCAATACAAACAAACATAATTTCAAAGAAATACAAAACTATACCATGAATAAACATCATGTCTTCCTGTAACATGTCTAAGTTAATACATAGTGGCGACAAGATGTCAAACCTAGTTTTAAGATTGCAACAATTATCACATTATTATATACCTTTTTTGTTAACATTAGATAATATTATATTTTACATATAAAATATGTTCCGGTAATTAAAAGCATTTTGAACTTAACATTGCAACACACAATTCTGTGTGAACTATTAAGTAATTTGATTTATGTGAACATATTTGGACAGGATCATTCATACTTTGGAATTAATGCATTCCTAAGATCAGCATACACAATGATGCTTATCCTTGATCCAATCAAGTCTGCATAAAATACTTTTTTGTGATTTCTGATGTCTTTCCGTTTCTATGAAAATAAATTGATAATTTACGATGATCTTTTAAGTCCTTATATAAATCATTGAGCTAGTTTATGTGACATTCCACTAAGTGAGGTACTTGTCTTGTATTCTTTGTTTGATGAACGTGTTAAATTGATCAGTGACCCCAGATCCTTGGATAAGCCACACGTTGGTATAACCATAAAAAAATGTCCCGTATGACAGATTGCGTGCGTTATCTGTGTTTACAATTTCAAATCTCTGTATTATGACAATGCTATTAAGAAAACATTTTCCTGTAGTATAAAATATATAAAAACGAAACAAAAAACACTAGTTGACATGTCCTCTTATTGAAGTGTTTGTCTAACATGTGTATTAAGTTTTGAAGATCATCAAGTGCTTCAGAGAATGACACTGCGTTTAACATTTAACAAACGTGTTGGTCTTAATAATCTACGCCCTACGTATTGCACGTTATCTATGCTATTCCCCAAATGTTGAGGCACAGGTCAACATACTGGAAACAGGTCATCTGAGGTTGAAATCACAGTCTTATATGCAAATACCTCGTCAAGTGTCGTTGTCATTTCCACGGGGCGCTTCGGTTGCAAATAATGTGGCAATGTCATGATATTGCAAATTTTGTAAGGCAAGTTATCGACGTTTAGCTTTGAAAAAAGGAGCTGTATATTGATTGAATGATAAGGTCGGAACAACAACTTTTTGGAATACCCTAATACTACTAATACTGCTACTGCTACTTCTACTACTACTTCTACAACAACAACAACAACAACAACAACAACAACAACAACAACAGCAACAACAACAACAACAACTACTACTACTACTACTACTACGACTACTACTACTACTACTACTTCTACTACTACTACTACTACTACTACTACTACTACTTCTTCTACTACTACTACTACTACTACTACTACTTCTACTACTACTACTACTACTACTACTACTACTACTACTACTACTACTACTACTACTACTACTACTACTACTTCTACTTCTACTTCTACTTCTACTACTACTACTACTTTGCCCGCACCCTAATAAAGACGGACGGAAATAAATATCTCAGCATTTATTTAATAAAAAAGCAACAACAAATGATTACATCTGGTCAAATGTTCATCGTGTCGGGTAGGGTTTTTGTAATTTTATCATTTTCTTTTTAAAATGTCGACTAAAGATGATACAATTTACTGAAAAATGAACCAATATCGGTAAGATATATACAAATTGGTAAAAGTAACACGTTTTATAAAAAAATAAAATAATAAACAAAAACACTTAAAAAAACCCATAAAAAACAAGAGATTTGTTTGTCAGAAACACAATGCTCCCTACTGCGCCGCTTAGAAATACTTTTTTTCATTTTATTATATCCCTTTAAAAAATATTACTTCCCTAGTGAAAATGATCTGTACCTGCCAAGTGATAAATAAAATTTATCTCACTTATAAGCTTGTTGCTTCCCTTGGATTTGTTTTTATACCTTTGACCTCGAAGGATGACCTTGACCTTTCATAACTAAAAATGTGCAGCTCCGTGATATACACATGCATGCCAAATATCAAGTTGCTATCTTCAATATTGCAAAAGTTATGGCCAATGTTAAAGTTTTCGGATGGACAGACGAACGGACGGACGGACTGACGAACTGTTCAACTGCTATATGCCATAAACACACAATATATACAGACGAACGCCAATAACACTATAAAAAGTCACATTTTTTAGTAGATATCTGGGTAATAATAATATCAAGAAAAAAAAGAAAAAAACAACAACGCCTTATTTAACCGTCGCATGATGATGAGCCGGAGAATTTGTTAATTTTTTTTCGATGGTAATAAAGATAAAAATGAATATGTATTTGATTACAGTTGCAATCTGGAGATGCAATCGGTTGCATCACTATTAGTGTCGGGTTGGGGTGAGTTCTGTATCTGTGACAGTGAGCCCTGCTGCTTCTTCTTGCTAAGTGTCCGACAAATCCATTGCCCGATGCCCGGGGGCAACGGAATTTTTTCATCGGGCCACTGAAATTTTCCAGCTCACGCCTGCCGGGCTACTATAAATGTATAAGAGCGGTATTTGAGGTAAAGATGGAATTCTGAACTAAAACTTTATGAGTTGGTTATGTTATTTTGCAATTTCACGCAAATTGATGAAAATTTTAACTTTCTGGTTTCCACCACTAAATTTGTCCTCCACCGATAAGACGTTTCAAAGAATTTAGCCCATATAAAAAGTATCTCTAAATTCTTTGCGCGTCTTATAAATAAGACTACCGGCACTTCCTTCTTGAAGGCAAACACCATGCCCAACTTATGAGGCTGGCAACTAACATACAAATGAATGCACAAATCAGGCCTTTTGCCCTGTCACTTACACATGTACCTTCAAACTGATATCAAAACTTATCATTTGAAATGCAATTTTAAAATCGTATGCACAAGGACCTGCATTATATGTGCTTAGTAGCAAACTGACTGCATGTAACCCCCCAAATTCCGCTTCCTTTTAGGGGTATGTAACCCTCAATAGCGACTACGTTTTTGATGTCGTTAACTATTCAAGGACGCCAAACATTTAAGAAATCAAAACAATAACAGATTCTTCAAAACGGTAATGAAACCGAAAATGAATATTAATTACACAAGGTTAACGCCTGCAAGATATCGATAGCTACTGACTAGAAATGATATTGACTGTGTGCTTTATTTATAACTGTGTACTGAGTGCAGTTTAAAAAGACTTTTTGATATTGGACTGAATGAAATCATTGTGTCACTGTGTGATACTGTTGATAAGTTATTTGTTATGTCTACTGCATGTCACATCCGAGTACTTGTTGTATTGTGTGTATGTAAATGAATAAATAAAATACAGATGAAAACTTGCCTCTTATCAATTTGTAGGTAAATATTGATACTATTAGCCCAGTGGGCTACCTGAAAAATAAGATTTTTATTCGAAAACTGCTCAGTAAGCTTTAGTATATGTAAGTAATGGAAGAGAATGTTCGCAAGTCCATTCGTTTTGTTAAAGGACAATCACATATTGCTCATTGACAACTCCATGGTGAAATATTACACGTGCATGTTGATATATGATCTTTTTCGCATCCTTAATATTCGTTACCAATATTCAGAAACTTTCAGTTACGGTTATTTGCATTCGGTGTAGAGACATCTTAGGGCCGGGTCCAGACATGCATGTTCTGTGCGGTTTGAGTTAGATCTTGATTTATTGATTGATTTGTCGATCGATTGATTGATTAATCAATACGTTCATCAATCTTTCGTTCATCCTTTCAGGGGCTTGTAAAATACTTTGTCCGGTACATTCGATCAAAATGAAAACAAATTTGTTCTTCTTGTCAACTTGCACGCGTATGCCTTTTGTGGCTCATAGCTAACAACCTGATAATTGCCGCTGTCCTATACCACGTTGGAATATCAAACAGACCCCAGCTGTACTGTAGATACTTCGATTCCATTGGTTTATCCTTCCTTAGTTATTTTTCATAGCACACAATTACACGAAACATCCATATATAAAGCGGTGAATGTAAGAGTCGCAGATACAGACAACAGAGGACTTTAATTGGTACCAACAACAATATGGGAATGTTTATGTGGCTTACAATATTCGCTTAAAGCGAGATTATACGATTTTGTATATGTGTTAAATTGTAATATATTGATAAAATATGTTACAATAACACAAAATAGGCAAGAAAAAATATACATAGAAGACGAATTTCATAAAATGCAGCAAAGACAAATAAGAGCCCCGAGCCGATTGTGATGAAAATATTTCGTACATATTTTCCTACAATAACCGAAGCATTCGTCTTTTTAGTTAGTGTTCGTGTGTCGAATGAATAGATATCATTGCAGGAATTTACAAGAGCACCGCCTTGCGGGTTCAGACCGCTCATCTATTTTTCTTTTTAAAGGTGTAGGGACCTATCTCAATTTCAATCACAAAGGAGGGAGGGGTGGAGTGGAGAGTGGTGTATAGTGTGGGGTGTGGTCATTTATTACATTATTTTCCAAAAATGCAAAAAAAATGCAAAAAAAGATAAACAATGTTTTGTAGTGGGGGGGATTCTTATGGCCAATGTTAAAGTTTTTTTCGGAAGGACGGACGGACTGACTGACAGTTCTACTGCTATATGCAACCCTATCGGGGGCATACAAATTAATTTTTGGGGTGGGGGTGGGGGGGGGGGGTATAGTGTGAGGGTGTGGTGGTCATTTATAAGATGATCTTTAATTAAAAAAAATAATGGGGGGGGGTTTAGGGGGGATTCGGGGGGAGGGGGATTCGGGGAGGGGGGGGGGGCGTGGGGGATGGTTTGGGTAAAGTCTATTGTGGTATGTCAGGTAAGAGTTGTTTTGTCAAAGTATCAATCGAATCTAATCATAAATAAAGAAGTTATGGCAATTTTAGCAAAATTTAATGATTTGACCTTGAGAGTCAAGGTCATTCAAAGGTCAAGGTAAAATTCAACTTGCCAGGTACAGAACCCTCATGATAGCATGAAAGTATTTGAAGTTTAAAAGCAATAGCCTTGATGCTTTAGAAGTAAAGTGGATCTAAACACAAAATGTAACCATATATTCAAAGTTACTAAGTCAAAAAAGGGCCATAATTCCGTAAAAATGACAACCAGAGTTATGCAACTTGTCCTTTACTGTCCCCTTATGATAGTTTTCGAGTGTTCCAAGTATGAAAGCAATATCTATGATACTTTAGGGGTAAAGTGGACCTAAACACAAGCCTTAACCAAATTTTCAATTTTCTAAGTGTAAAAAGGGCATATAATTCGTCAAAATGCCAGTCAGAGTTACATAACTTTGCCTGTACAGTCCCCTTATGATAGTTAGTAAGTGTTGCAAGTATGAAAGCAATAGCTTTGATACTTAAGGAATAAAATGGACCTAAACACAAAACTTTACCAAATTTTTCAATTTTCTAAGTATAAAAAGGGCACATAATTATGTCAAAATGCAAGCCAGAGTTATCTAACTTTGCCTGCCCAGTCCCCTCATGATAGTTAGTAAGTTTGCCAAGTTTGAATGCATTAGCATTGATACTTTATGAGAAAAGTGGACCTAAACGCAAAACTTAACCGGACGCCGACGCCGACACCGACCCGACGCCAAGGTGATGACAATAGCTCTTTTTTTTTCAAAAAATAGATGAGCTAAAAATGACCCGTTAAACTAAATTTAGATTCACATCGTACATGCATGATTTACATCCTGGCGAATTCGACTGTACAGCATTTTTCGTTTTCAGAATTAAATATCTGGCTTATTTCGCATTTTTCGACACATGCTCTTCTTAACTTTTATTTTAATTTATATTAAAATATATGTTTAATAAGTTGTATACACATTTTATATAAATTAATTAATATTTGACAACATCCTATAATCTCGCTTTAAGCATTTATAGTCGCTGCTTTATACATCCTTCTCAATGGTTGGTACACGTGCTTCTCACATAGCTGTTCATATCTTTAACCCTGTGAATGCTGGGAAATGTATCGTCTGCTAAAATGTCGTCTGCTGAACAGGTCAAACAGGGCATGGTAAATCTGGCCTGACACAACATCGGTCAATGTCACGTGAATGGGTCACTTCACATTTGATCATTATTTCATTTAAACACACCAATTAATCCTAAGTAGAATGACCTTAAACAGACAATTACAGTCCACAAAATGTAAATCTATACATCACTTTAGTTAATATGCGATCTATAAATGAAACACTCTCAACGATTATTCTACAGATGAAACAGTGAAAACACAAACAAAACGCACATTTCTGACCTAATTCCAGGGTTAACACACAGATCAGCGAAGCGCCGCAGAAAAAATAAATTCACCGGGTTTTAGATAAAACCGAATGGAAAAACCATAACTATAGTCTGTATCAGTAATCCATGTAAACAAACAAGTTATTCAGGACAAAGGAAAAAATGTTTATTTCTCAGGTCAACATCATCATTCCCCCACTAAATTCAAATTTTTGCCTCATATCTTATTTTATCTCCACTTCTCTTTCTCTTTTCTATTTTCTATGTAAAGTTTAACACCATGTCACAATTGTTAATAACTCTTTGTAAAAGATACATTGCCACTGTATACTCATGTTTCACTATATTTGTGATTCGAGCTTAATAAAGGTTATGTTGATGTTGTTGTTGTCTAAAATTAGCATTTTCTTCGATTTTTTTTCAAAGAATACTATCAGAAAAGCAAACTGTTTGGATGCTGATGAGACGCCACGTTCTGTGTTGCGGATTAAGGAAACCATACATTTACTTAACTATTAAATCGTTATAAAGCTCTTATAACCAATATATGCATCGGATACGGACGTTTTTATCAATGTTGCGGGTCTCACAAGCTTAATTCCTGTGAAGTTTTGTGTAAACCGGGGATGCAATTAAGTAATATGTTGTTTGAATAAAAATGTACTGTCGATAAAAGACGTATACCAAAAAAAGAGTTCAAAATGAAAATATAGTGCTTCGGACATCTCATAATTTTTATCATATGTATCCACTAAGGTTATACAATTTTAAAAAGACGTTGGTTAGTAACACAAAACCGCGAATCTTACACATGTTTAAACGATCGCTTACCTCCCCTTAAATCCTACTGTAAAATGAGTTTTATGCGTTTCGGCCAGCAGGGACCTTTTCACAGTTTGTCATTAAATGCTTGATAAATGTAAACACTGGATCTTAAAAGCTCCATTAAAACAAGAATAAAATGAAAGAAACAAAAAAGGTACCCTCACTGACCCCTGGAATAAAAGTCTAACGTTTAGACCACTCGGCCATCCGTGCTCATACAATGAGAGATGTATTTTATATATAAGCAATCCACGTAGTATGAAAAAATATAACGACAAAGACAGAACTCTCCAAATTATTAAATCGTTTCATTTTGTTAATTTACCAAAACGTGTAAAGGTCCCTTTAATGTCTTCAGACTCTTGCAAATTGAACGAGTTCAATACACTATCAGATCTTACATCATGAATAACTTAAAGGTTTAGTGGTTGCCTGTTAACCTGGGGCCAGCAGAGTTAAGCCCAGGAAACTCAATTTCACGGCCACATCAAATTTAAAACAATATGGAAAACGTACAATAATACAGTTTGGAAAAGCTAGTTTTCAAGATATATATCAGACGTAATATAATGCACTGTTTGTGAAGCGTATTTTAAACATTTAAGCTCAAACTCACAAAATATACATATGAAATTTGAGCAAATAAGTTATCTATAAACAAAGAATGTTTGTTTGAATTACGCAGCTTTATCTTACTCATCGATAGCGGCCGCTGGACTGCATTGAACATTTAGATATTTAAAAATTGTATCCGCTCAAGTCATGTTTTTAGACCAAAATGATTTAGTACTTGAACAAAGCAATTGACCTCTCGCCGGATGTTTATCAAACTTAGGGATAACCATTTAGATACCGCTTATCAACGCCTTTAGGGCCGGCAAACAAAGTGTCGGTATGTGTCTGTTCGTTGGGCAGATGGGGGATAACATTTATTTCAAAGTGTGTTAGTTTTCCCGCGCCCGATGATGCATTTGTGAGGACCCAGCGTGTGTAACAGCACCACGACATTATTAAATTAGTACACTTTTGGGATGCAATTTGATTGTTATCTGCAATTTCCAGCTTTTTAGTTTTTTATGAAAGAAATTCAAATGTGATGCAGTCTTGTGCTCTGGGTAGGGGTGGAATTGAGTACCCGGAGGGAACCCCGCATGTCCGGTATGGTGATAATATACCAAGCTTACATGCACAGGATATGGGTATTGAACCCAGTTCGCTAAAGTAAGAAGCGCGCGCACAGATCACTTCTCAAACCGAACAGCCCAAAGAAAGTCGGAGTAAATAAATAATAAATACTTACCGATTGTTCATCCTTTGTTGTTTTTTACACTGCCCCGTACTCATTTGTATGTTTAAATTGTTCTTTTCTGTGTGTTTATATTATGCAATTCCAAAACATTGTAGGTATGTATGCGTGTCTTTCTTTAATTGAATATGAGAAATTGATCATTCCTTCTTATAATAAACTATGTGCCATTAGTTTTGCTTTGCTTTACTATTAAAAGAATACCTGGTTAGTAATTGACACCTATAGACGTGAACAGTTGGATTCACGAAGTGTGCAAATAACCTGATATATATGTTGTAGAAAACTATTGTTCCAATATTAATTCGTTAATTAAACAGTATTTACAATATATTGATTGCTTTCCAAGAAAAACTTCGGCTGCAGCAAAAGGCAAAATCCACCGGTTATATTTTTTCTGGACCACATACGTGCACAGTTTTCCACCAGCGAACATTAAGTCCATTAGGCTATGAACGGAATCTAAACAAAAAAACTTGAAATATGGAAAGATGAAAACGATTCGTTTCCTTGGTAACAATACTTAGAGCTATACTAAAATTAAAATTGAAAATGTAAGTAGTTATACTTTAATAACAGTGGTAAATGATATTAATTGAAGGAATAGCCATTATAAAGGGATTAATATTAAACGTATTAAATCATATATTACAAAAGTCGTGTCGCGCGTCATATGCGGCCAGCGTAGCTAGCGACCAGTAATTCGCTCTCTTATCGTATAAAACAGTATTGAAGTATCTTTTTTAATATATGGTACGCGGAAAATATGGTTTAATGCATGTGTGTTAAGTGCAGTCCAAGATAAGCCTGTTCAGTCCGAACAGGCTAACCAGGGACAAACATTTCGGGTTTTCGACTTCCTTTAAACGAAAAATATCATACATGCGGAAAGTGTCGTCCCTGATTAGTCTGTGCGGACTGCACAGGCTAATCTGTGACGACAATTTACACATATGCATTAAGCCCGGTTTTTCCAGAGCACGACTCATCATGTATCATAAAGTAATAAAGAACCGGTTTCTCAGGAGGCCGTCTGGGGAAAATTGGTCACAACAAGCATTCCATGTATAAGCATGAACCAACAAGGGAGGCAACTCGTGATGTCACAAATGGCAGTGTACAACAAGTGGTACTTTATTATCTCGCTTAACATGGGTCTTAATTACGTTTAAAAGCTCTTTTCTGATTGAATAAAAACAGTCCGAGATCATCCAATAAATAAAGTTGAGATATTTATCTTGCGGAACATTCAATGCCATGCCACATGCAAGCTATTAAGAAAAAATCGTAAACCAAAAAGTTTGTTTTTGTTTTTTTCTCGGTCATAGACAGTGTTCCTGACTGAAAACAATGCAATATTACTTTAAATTCATTAATGTATTAGTATTTAGCAAGAAAGTTGTAGAATATTTGTGTAAAACATAAGAATTTTTATTAAAACTTGTGTCTGCTACAATTTAACGAGTGTTTACGGAAATTACCGATTGTAAGGACATAAGCCAAACGACAGAATAGCTTGCATATTTCAAGTTTATCAGCCTTGAAATCATAAATGTATCAAATGAGAATCACAATCACTAATTTATCAACCAGTAATGGTCAGAAACACCAATATCTTTGGGTGAAACCATCGTATTTTGCAGAAACCGCGACACATTGTTTTTCGGAAACCGACGATCGGTAATTTCCGTAACCGTATTGACAATTTCAGCTGACAAGTTTTCGTTTCTAATGTTTTTCTCAAATATTCTACCATGAAATTATTGTTTACCATTACACAAATGAATAACAAGTAATATTTCCTTGATTTTGGTTAGGAACACTGTCTATAAATGCTTATAAATACCCATTAAGGCTCAACAAAAGTACATAAAATATTGAAAAATAAATAATATTTCAGTTTTTCGTTCCATCTGACAGTTTCATCAATTCCCATAGCTCAGTCACTCAAATATATTGGAAATTATTACCAATATCTGATAAAACTTGTATTATTTATTTTTATCTTGAAACTTCTATAACATAAATGTTTTTGTCTGTTTATAAAAGTCGTCAATTTTATATAGATTTCTCTATGGTTTGAAATACATTTTGGCAAAGATTACTTATTTAATATAAAAAGCAAATAATTTATAAAATATTCGCGTTTAATCAGTATGTTGGTTTATTAGAAAATAACAATATCACTTTATTGAAATATTTAAAAGTTATAACAGATATTAACATGTTTTCCGATCAAATAATTCACGACACATATAACAGATTGATAAGAAAATATAAACAAATCAAGGTTGCTAGGTTGCCCGCCTAAAATGAAAATGCAAATAATTAATAAAATATTCGCGTTTAATCAGTATGTTGGTTTATCGGAAAATAACAATATTACTTTATTGAATTATTTAAAAGTTATAACAGATATTAAAATGTTTTTCGATCAAATAATTCACGACACATATAACAGATTGATAGGAAAATATGAGCAAATCAAGGCTGCTAGGTTGCCCGCCTAAAATGGTCATGTTAGTCTGGAAGTACTTGATATCTAAATTTATTAGCCTTTGGGTGTTGTAAAGACATCAACTATTTAATGAAATGTATCAAAGTGAAGATTTGTTTTATTAATTTCGTAATTTTTAAAAGAAAGGCAACAAAACCCTTAAAGTCACTATCACGCTCACCAATACATACGGCTACTGTATTATGCTATATAAAAACATTCGACAACAAGTAGTACCATACGATGGTTAATTACAATAGGAAGACCCTAAAAACAAGTAACATTGATGTAAAAACGTTATATTACAAGCATTCGGCAAGTTTTAAGCATCTAAATATCTAAATATCGTTCCACGATGTAATCTACTTTCGCTTTCGAGTCAGGATCGGATTCATTCGGGTTGCGTTCATTTGCATAATTTATACAAGCCATTTTCGCATTCGCTAAGTTTCAGTTACCCAGAATTCATTTTGATTTCACAGAATGATTATTCATGAGAGCTACGTCATGCTTCCGACGCTTACCGTATCCAATCTCGTGTTCGCCCGTAAGTGTTCGGATATTTCACGGGAGATATAAATGGAATTAATTGTGGCCACAAAAAATAAAAACGAGCATTTTGTATCTCGTTAAATCAATTCTACCAGACAACATCTAACGTTGAAATTTTGCATTTTGCTAAAAGGAACATTGATTTTTTTATGGTTTAGCTTTATTTAACGAAATATTCGATATTTTTGAGCGTGATTGTTACTTTAAGTGGCTGAGAATAACTTGTGGCTGAATAAAAAGAAACAAGGCTATTATGCTTGTTGAAAAAATGTAAACATCATTATATTTGAATTTTCTGATCATAAGTGGTATTTGTAGGTAATAGGTGAGATACATTTTCAAGAATACACAATATAACTATTAATGTTTTGGTGAAGTGCATGTCATCCAGTATGATCATAGCACCAGTTTCGGTCTAAAAAAACAATAACATTTTATAAAGTTCATAACCCCTTGTTGCTAAAAATATCATGAAAAATAGATTTTTCAGAGTAACCTATAAAAACAAACATAAAGTGCCTTATTAGACCCTAGATATTATCTCTGCACTCAGTCGTCATCAATTACTTATGTTTAAAAAATATAGTTTCATGCTACTCATGGTACCAGTTTTTTTGACAGAAAATTAATTACATTATTTTAAAATGCATAACCTCTTGTTGCAAAAAAATTCATACAAAATATAATTTTCAAAGAAATGCATTAAAACAAAAAGAAAATGTCTTCTTAAACCTGAAATATTATTCCTGCAAGCATTTTACATCAATTATTTATGTTTGAAAAAATAATTGGTTCATGATTCATGTAATCATCCTTTTGGAAATCAAGATTTGGTTACACTTTTTAAAAGCTTGAACAACTCAATCCAATTAAACATATAATACAAATTGGCGACTGTGCATCAATTAGGCCTAGAAAATGATTCAATTCCGTCTCACAACAAGAGATTATGCATTAAAAGTCTGTCATGTTGGCAAAATTGTTGCTCTATAATTTAAAGAAAACACAGACAATGTAGTTAAAGTATTAGATACACATAACACAACATGTACATGATTATAGGCTTGTTATTCTATAGCAAGGCAACAAAAAGTTACCACTGTAACATGAAAATGAGGATAAACAGGGTACACACATCTCGAAATGTGCTCTAAGACACACTCGTTATAAATTTGAATGGGTTGTGTTCTTTTCAAACTTGCGATATAAAAAGCTTTAACATAAGTTTGAAACTGTGTTGCGTCTAAGATTATGCAATAATGAGCAACTTCAGTGCCTGCAGCGCTTTGATTTTGTCATTTCACTTTTTTTTAAACGATTACTGTTGAAACACCCGATACGACTCGGTTTAACTATTCAAGAGGCCTTAGGTTAACGGAGTTACGCTTTATGGACAGGCCATGGTATTAGCATCATACCATTTAGTATGTGGTTAGCCTCTAGAGGCCATAATATACTAAATAGTTTCCCTATATAATTCAATGTAAAAGCGAAAACTTTAAGCGAAAATAAATGCAACATTTTGTACATAGAGACCCTTGTAACCATACATTTTCGTAAAGGCCATTCTGAGCGGAATCGATTTATGCAATACAAATTTTATATGCCATGTTCAAACCAAGAAGAACTCGACACATATCACAATCGACTGTTTTTGCAACATTTTTTTCCGCCGTTTCTTAGTGGAATGCAACCTTTTTCAGTTCAATGCTTTACTATAGTCTCTAAGTTAATCCTATTTCAGGGATTCAGAAGTGAACTCCTACTCATGCCCTACCACTCCAAACGATAAAACCCGAACAACAGTTCAAAGTGTAAAACATGCCTTCGAGTCAATAATGATATTTTTGTTAGAGAGTACAGCCCTACATGAAACGAGTATTTAATGAAACGAGTATTTAGAATACTGTAACCTTGATAACCTGACTCAAAGATCTATCCGAAGAGAATTGGCACGCATGCGCATCTTATTAATAAAACTATGTACACCGAGTGCACCGGACCAGCGTTTGCCATTCGCCGGATTTGTATCAAAGAAGAAACATGTTTCGAACCGAAATCTTTGGTATCACTTGCGTGCTTGCCGTTTTGCTGTGTGATAATGATAATTAAATAATTTAATTCATTTTTTGTTGCGTTATAATTGTTCGATCGATGATAACGATGATTTACAGGAATACGCATTCTATAAAATGCTTTCTTTGATTGTATATTTACGGATTACTTTGGGGTAATATAAGAATATTTCTCTTAAAATCGAAAATGAATTACAATCTGTTTTAATTGTGTTTCAAATCTATTAAACAAATGTGTATTCAAATAAATTGAACATGGTTGTTATAATTAACAGTTTGGAGGGATGTGTTTCAATTCTATCGATGAATTTTGATGAAAAAATGTGTATATTTAAAAAATTAAAGTTTTAATGCATTGATACAGGCTTTTTCAGTAGATCACTTGTGTTAATTTTGCAATAAAAATATTGTTCTTGTGTTAACCAATTAAATATATAGACCTATTCAGTCATTTGTTTCAGTTTCCAGTGTGGATACCTTCAAATGTTACGTATGCACGGAAACATCGGATAGTGACAAGTGTTCGGATTCATTCATTAAAAGTATGTTTGCCCTTTTATAACCTTTATTATTATATCATATAGCTTTCGTGCTCGACTTATATTTTCTCTTTATAGACATACATCTATAATACACATGCTGTCGTGTACAAATTAAGTGCGTCGTTATCTGCAATTACAAATTATGCAAAATAAAAGCGTTATGCTTTTAATAATAATAATAATACTACAACAACAACTACTACTACTACTACTACTACTACTACTACTACTACTACTACTACTACTTCTACTACTACTACTACTACTACTACTACTACTACTACTACTACTATTACTACTACTACTACTACTAATAATAATAATAATAATAATAATAATAGGTAACTTATTAAGACAACACATTGATACAAAGTCATGCAAACAGTTTAACAATTGCAATCTTATTTTCAATGAGGCATTCAAACAACTATGGTATGTATAATGCATTTTTGCATTATCGTGCGAACATGTATATATTTGCTGATAAGAATATATATATATATATATATATATATATATATATATATATATATATATATATATATATATATATATATATATATATATATATATATATATATATATATATATATATATATATATATATAAATACTATCGTCACCTTAGGGCGAAGTGCGCAAAAACACAGCACTTTGGCGATGTTTTTTAACTTCTTTAAACTTAGTTTATATTTAATAACAATCTCATAATTAAATAATTTAAGAGAAAAACATTGTAAAACTATGAAAAAATATTTTAAATTTTGCACAATTATATGTTAAATTTCTAAATTTTCATTTTCGACTTAATTCTATTTCTACCTAATGCCAAAAAACCCATATAGAAATTTCACTTTATCTCTTCAATGCACTTGGGAGAAGGGAACTTAATACCGAAAACATACTAATTTACGCTCTACTTCTCTAAGACTGTTGATAAATTTAGCAAAAATAAATATTTAAATAATAAATAATAAATAAAAATATATTCTGCCGATACACGTCTGTAAACGTAACAGCATAATTTTATTTTGCGTTTATGATAATTTTCTTACAATTTATAATATATTTAATATTTATAATATTTATGTATTATCCGCGTGCTGATTTTTCTCTGATCTAAAAATAGAACACATACACTAAGTAAATGTTAGGAATTAGGGTGCACTCAGATATATACGTTTATTTTTTTAGATTCAATTGCTCTGTTCGATCGCGACCTCGGCGATGCATTAAATTTATCCAAGTATTGTGTGCTTTTTGTTGGTTACTTCAGACGTTTGTGGAACATTCAAGATCTTACATTTATTTCGACTCACCTATGGTCGGTGTTGTGCTAAACCGTTACGACATTGCTTTGCACGAATGAATCAGTGTACGCCTTTTACTTCTGCTTTATTATTTGTTTACAGTTTAGTGCTTGCATTTATTGCGCCAAATTTACCTCACATTTACTTATCACGTGATGCTTCGAATAGCCAATTACCTTTATGGTTAATATTCTTATCAATGTAAGTGTAATTACAAATATTATATAAATTCTAATTTTGATAACTGAATTAGTTCTTTGGTGGATTTTGATTAGCGTCTCTATAATGATGGCCAGCTAATGGTTAAAACAAAAACAAAACGAAACAACGTAAAAAACGACATTGAATAAAAGTGTGGTCATCTGCTATGAACGTTCATTAAATACATAGCATTGCGAATTTAAAACTATTTGAGAGATCCCGAACCTCACACTTAGCCCAGCGATATAAAACACACATAAGTGTGAATATTCTTTTGTAATACAAATTGAAAGGCAATAAAAGAGAGCATATAAATAATTTAATAACGGCTATATTAATCAATGGTTAGAAGAAACCACAGCAACAGAGTTATAGTTTTCTGAGGCACGATGCAATGAACGAAATAATAAGTATCAATTTTTCTTTTCGTTTGAACAAAAAAACACAAAAAAACGCGTCTGCTAATTTATTTGATGCATTTATTTGGTTTTCACTTACGCCAGTATTGTATCGAAGTATATGACAACGCATTCTCTTACTGTCGTAAAAATAAGACCTCTCGATATAAGATTTAACGATATTTAATAAATGTATACTTTATGATTATACTTTAAGAAGAATAAAAAACAGACAAACAAACATAACAGTGCACTCACACATATTGTGTATTAACTATTATACATAATACGGGTTCGATACATACAATATTCTCATTTGTACAAAATATGTGTTCTGATATCGCATAATTGGTATGCAATTGTCAAAAATTGTACGCCTGAATATTCATATACGGCTATAAACAAGCATGTTGCAATATACATATATTTTGCCATACAAGTTTTATAATTTCGCTTGCATCTTTCTATTTCCATGCATTTGTAGGCATTTGAAGGGAATTTTAAACACAGCACTGACCGCAGTTTTTCTGATATTTTGTGATGCTATGCAATGTAGGACCATAGGCGGATCCCCTAAAATCGCCAAAGTAAAGTCAATTCATTTGATGTTTAACACTTAACTAGATCTTAATCACCTATTTAAACATGTCAAAGCATTCAACATCACTATTATCGTGGCGCTTCCGGGGAGCTTTGCCCCCCTGGACCCCCAAAACGATAAACTATGCACTTTTTGGCATTAAAAGAAGGTACTTTGATGAAAGTATATAAGGCGTGACATGGTCGAGAAGTGGTTGTCAAAGCCTTCAAAATCACTAAAATCGTGGAGCTTAGGGAGGGGGGGGCTTTGCCCCCCTGGACCCCTATCAGGACTATGCCCTGCACCCACCAGAGGTTCTAGCGGCCCCCCTGGACCACCAGCAAAACTTTGAATATCCCGCCCCCCACCCCAAACCAGAAATCCCGGATCCGCCCCTGTGGACGGGTTGTTGTTTTGAAAATCTTTCTAGGGAAGCATATTTGTTTTAATGTATATACCCTGTATTTTTCGTACCCAAATGTTTTTTCGTACCCAATTTTGTTTTGGCATACTTTGTTTGTACCCTGAAGTTTTGTGTTTTGTTACCGTTTTCTAAATTATGTATCTTGGTGGATTTGAGCAAATAATACAAGTAAATGTCCAGCGTAAAGAAGCCTGTACGTCAGGTATACCCTTAACACAGTATTGAGTCGAGGTACCTGACAGCTTTCATGTTTGTCGTCGGATAATTGACAATCAATTTATATAAAGTAAATAGTCTATAAAATTGATCTTGGCAACAAAAATGTTCACACCTTAAAAAGGCACTTCACCATTTAAACTGATGTTAAATTTAATCCCAACTGCTTAGTTGAAGTAGTTTATTAATGTTTATGTTGAGTCATTTTAATACTGAAATAACTTTGCATAAAAATAAATCAGTTTCGTTAACACATGTTTTCTCTTATAATCACATGTGTAAACACGTATGTCCGAAAAAAGCATTGTCAACAATCTTGTTCATTTTTAGATCTGCTTATTCATTCTTAGAAAGATATTTTATTATTATGTATTTTTATATACATTTCCAGCATTAGGTTGCATTTTCCACAGTGTGCAATTGCTGGAAGAAAAAAAGCAACGTATAAATACAAAGTTTTGTGCTTTCATTTCATTATATTACGGGCTTTTTGCAGCAATATGAAACACGTTTTAGCTTCTGATTATTTCCCGTAAGAATGTATTTTGTTTTCTACGCAAACAGTATTATGTCGAAGTATATGAACGCATTCTCGTTATGGTGTCAGATTAAATATCGTCATATAAAATGTAACGACATATAATAAATGTAGATTTTATGATGATTTTTTATATAAAAATAGAACAAACGTAAAGCATATTCACGCAAAGTGTAAATTGACTTGATTCACTACTTATTTCTCAATAAATAGTAACCTCTTAGCATTGTTGCTCTCATTTGTACGAAATCTATCGCCCTGTTCTTATGTAATATGCATACAATGTACGCCTGAACACATATATGGTAGTCAAATAAAAATGCATGTAGGAATATATACATTTTATTATAATAGTTTATTATTTTGCTTGCATGAACAAACGGATACTTTCTATGTGTGAGTATTTCCAGCATTAGGGGGAATTTTAAACAAAGCGCTTTTTAGAACATATTCTGTGGTTGCATAATTTTTCTGTTCGTTTATACCCTGTAATCTGTTCATGACCATGTTTTATGATCAGAATGCATATACCGTTTTCTAAATATGCATTCATTGTATAATATTATTGCATACACTCTATCTATAATGCCCTCTGGCGGGGTGCAGAAACTTGGCAAAAAGAGGGCTTGAACGGGAGAAATCATGTATTAACAATGCGATTCACGTGCCGTTCAAGCGCTGTTATGTGTTTTACATATCCATAATCTGGTCTACGCGCAGTTACTTCCCTTCTCCAGCCTTCGACGACTTTCCAAGCATAAATGGGGAACTGAATAAGCATCAGTTTCCACATGCATGCAGGGATAATGACTATTTCAATCCACTTTTCAAGTTACTATATCACCTGCACTCTCTTGACAACAGCTTTATTGTATTGGCAACGTCATTGAAGTTAAGGTTACTTACTCAACACTTTCAAAAGACTATGCTGTAAATGTAAGTGTTTATGTACCTTCAACGTTCCTGCTGTAAATTCCAAAATAATTCCTCATTTCTTACTTTACGCTGCTGCATTTCAACTTTGCATTAATCCACTGTTTAAACACATTTTTAATCGAAAACTGCCCACCGAAGGTAAAGCCTCGTCATTTCGGATGATGACCGAGTGAGGCATATCTAAAACACAACCTTGAACTGTATTTAAATAATCGAATTATTTTGTCGATGTCGTATGAACAAAATATTGTTTTCAATGTTATTTAAAATTATTTTGGTATGTGTGATTTGTTAATGCAATAATAGCGAAAATACCCATTTTCTCGGACATGATCATCTGCCGGCGCTCTCAAAATCCGTTCCTGCCCTCGTGCCTGCGGGCGCTCTCAAAATCCGTTCCTGCCCGAGTGCGCTTTTTCGAGCGCCCGCAGACGATCATGCCCTCGAAAACGTGTATTATCCCTATAGTAAAACTCTAGTTGCTCCAGCATTTATTTAGGATAGAAAAATCATATTTTAAAGTACATGTAATCTATGTGATCATAAACGTAAACACAATTCCAATAGTTGTTACATCTTTTACATATTTTATTTCAGTTTTCGTGAATGTATAATTATGCATCATGATGGATTTCAACAAAGCATACAACATCGTTTGTCCAACGAAAAAGAGTCTGTACTATGGGGATGCCCTTAACACAGCATTAAATCGAAGTACGTGAAAGCTTTTGTTTTTGTCGTCGGATGATTTAAGTTCAATTTATATAAATAAATTAGTCTATAACAATGCATTTAGAAATAAAAACATTCAACCTGAAATAGAACATCACCATTTAACTAGATGTTAAATAACAAATCCAACTGCTAAGATGAAATAGTTTATTATTTTTTATGTTTCGTCATATTAATACTGAAATAAATTTGCATAAAATTAATCTGTTTCTTAAACAAAGTTTTTTTTATAATCACATCTGATTATTCATTCTCAGACATCAAGTTTTATTATTATGTACTTTTATATACTTTCCCAGCATTAAGTTGCATTTTATACAGTGTGCAATGTTATGTTTGGTTTTATAAATTCATACTGACTTGAAGAAAAACAACATATGAAAACAAACATTTGTGTTGTCATTTTAGTATATTAAGGGCTTGTAGCAGCAATGTGATCACAATTTTAGCTTCCGCTAATTTCTGACGCATTTATTTGGTTTTCTTCTGAAACAGTATTTTGTCGAAGAATATGAACGCATTCTCTTTATGGAGTCAAATTATAATAGCTGGACATGACAATTAACGATATATATTAATGTAGATTTTATGATTTTATCAAACACCCAACAGAAAACTAACATCATATTCACGCATATTGTAAATTGTCTTCATTCACTACTTACATGTTCTCATAAATAATTTCATCATAGCATTGTAACTCTTCTCATTTAAACAAAATACTGATTCTGTAATCGATCTACTCGTATGTGATATGCATAATAGTTACGCCTGAATATACATACATGTACATGGAAGGCAAGTAAATAAACTTGAAGGAATATATACATTTTACCGAAATAGTTTAATTATAAAGATTGCATGTAATTTACACACTCACTCTGTCTACGTCTGTGTATATCCAGCATTAGTGGGATTTTTAAACAAAGTGTTTTGTGAAGTATACTAATGTAAAACTTCCGCTGCTCCAGCAGCACAGCATTCCCATCAATAACTTTTAAAACATATTCTGGGGTTGCATACTTTATGTTTACACATGTTCATCCTGTAATCCATTCAGGACCATGTTTTTGTTCAGCATGCCTATAGCGTTTTCTCAACATGCTTTCATTATATAAGAGTTAGTCTAGTTGCTTCAGCGTTTATTTAGGATAGACATGTTATGATTTAATGTACATGTAATTTTTGATAATATACGTTAACATAAATTCAAAAGTTGTGATATCTTTAATAATATTTATTACCGTTTTCGTGCATGTTTAATTATGTACCATGATGGTGTTCAGCATAGCATAGTTTCTCCAACGAAAAGGAGCCTGTACTATGGGTATGGCCTTTAATCAGCATTAAATTGAAGTACATGAACGCTTTTATTTTTGTCGTCTTTCAAAACATCTTCGTGGGGTTTTATAACTTTTGTTTGGTCGTGTATACCCTGTAATCCCTTCAGGACCATGTTTTATGTTCAGCATGCATTTAACGTTTTTTAAATATGCCATCATTATATAAGAGTAAAACTCTAGTTTCTCCAGCCTGTATAAAGGATACAAATGTTATATTTTAAAGTACATGTTATTTCTGATCATGTACGATAACAAAAATCAACAGATTTGATAACTTTTATAAATTTTATTACCGTTTTTGTGAATGTATATTTACGTACCATGCTGGGTTTAAGCACAACATACAAGTACAGTCAAACGTAAAGGAGGCCTTACTATGGGTTAGCCCTTTAATCAGCATTAAGTCGAAGTACCCGAAAACTTTTTTGTTTGTCGTCGGATAATTTATGTTCATTTTATTAAAAAAAAATAATCTAAAACAATGATTTTGGCTACAAAAACGTTTACACCTTACATAGCACATTTCCATATAAAAAGATGCAAAATTAAAAATCCAACTGCTGTTATTTTTATGTTCAGCATGCCTATATCGTTTTCGCAATATGCGTTAATTAAAAAAGGGTAAAACTCTAATTGCTCCAGCGTTTATTTACGAAATAAATACAATGTTTTAAAGTACACGTACTTTCTGATTATGTATGTTAACAAAATCCAAAATGTTGTTATATCCTTTATTTATCTTTTAACTGTTTTCATGAATGTATAATTATGTACCATGATGGATGTCAGCACAGCATACACGTATTTGTGCAAAAAGGAGCCTGTACTATGGATATGCCCTTAAATCAGCATTAAGCAGAATAATATAAAAGCTTTCATTGTTAAACATCTCAATTATTCAGGTTTGATTTATACATAAACATATATATAACAACTATTTGTGGCAACAACACCGAATACAAAACATAAAGCATTTCAACATTTGAAGATATGTCAAATTAAAATCCGATTACAAAGCTGTTTGTTTATTTTAATGTTTCGTCTAATGCAAACTAAAATTAATTTGCAAGCATTATTTTTTCAACAAATGCTTTCTTTTACAATCATATTTGTAATCACAGATGTCGGGAAGACAGCATCGCCAAGAATCTAGTTAATAATTAGATCTGATAAGTCATATTCAGACGGATAACTTTTTGTATATATTTTGCAGAGTTTTCAGAATTAAGTTGCAGTTTTACCTAGTGTACAATGTTAGGTTTGGTTTGTTCATACGGACTTGCTTGAGGAAAACAATATCCTTACACAATTTTTTTACCGACAATATTTTAGAGTAAGCACGTGTTTCAGCAACGTGATCGAAGTGTTAGAGTCTGCTAATTGAATTGATGTATTTAATTTGGTTTCCCCTAAACCAGTATTTTGTCAAAAATCAATTGATGTTACATTATCGATGTATGATAAATGTTCATTTTGATTTATGATGTTATGTTTAGTGAGAGACGACACACATGCACACGTTTACGCATATTTCAAATGGACTTAAAACAATACTTATTTTTTTACTACTTTAATAATATCGCTTCAATGGATGCATTTCTTTTATCTATTTGTATTCATGTTCAGTATTGGGAGGGAATTTTAAATAAAGCGCTGATAAAAGTTTTGCTCCAATTTTGTCTTGTATTTTGTAATGTTTACATCGCAGCTTTCTGTTCAGGAAATTGGTCTATTACAGTGGAGAGCCAGCTCATTCGTGAGAGTTTTCTAAAGGTATCATGATCTTTTAAAACAAATAAGTATTTTTCAGTAAAGTGCAACCGCAATATGAAGTCCCCACACTGATCCGACATTTGTCTAGCCGTTCAAACGCGCGGTTGCACTTTACTGAAAAAATACTTATTTGTTTAAAAAGATCATAAAACCTATAGAAAACTCTCACAAAATAGCGGGCTCTCCACTTTATCCCATTAAAATAATGGTGAAATATTTAAAAAGAGATCCTTAAAAATGTCAACTGGGTCGCGCTTTATTCTCCCAACACAGATCCGAAAAAGTCACATGGTATAGGCACCGTGTTAATGCTAATAAAGCGTCATACTGATACAACACATATTAAGATTTCTTTCGTTAATATCAATAAAGTCATTTAAACATTTACATTCATGATATTTATTCTTGTAAATAAGGATATACATTAAATGTTTTTAAATAATTTCTGAACATGTGTGTCAATAATTTTCTAAATGTTTATGATTTGTTACCGTTAATGTAAAAGTATTTGTCCAACAAAAAGAAGCCTGTGCTGTGAGTATGGCCTTAAAGCATAATTAAATCGTAGAATCTGAAAGCTTTCATTTTTGTCGTCCGAATAAGGCAAGGTCAATTCGCATCAAGAAATAAAATAATATAAGAACGATTGTGGGAAAAGGACCGAACAGAAGTAAAATAGCACTAAACAATTTAAACAGATGTAAATTTAAAATCCAATTGTAAAGTCGAAATAGTTTTATTTTGTTTTGTCGTATGCATGTTTAAATAACTTTACAACCAAACATTTCTTATTTGTATTTTCTATTTGTACAAAATATTGGTTCTGATATCGCCTTATTCTTATGCAATAAGAATTGAATAACCGGCAAGGTTATACAAACGCATGTTGAAAAATATATACTGCCTTACAAGTTTAATAATTTCGCTTGTATGGACGCACTGCTTCTTTCTATGTTTATGCATTTAAAACATTTGGAAAAAAAATTAAACAAAGCGCTTGCTGCAGTTTACTGCAGTTTTGTCGTGTAATTGTCATGTTTTGCAGTCAGCTTTCTGGTCAGGCAATGTATCACTTCCCTCACACGGACTAGTTACAATGAAGTACGGATTGGTGTTCTGAAAATATTTCTAGGGAGGCATAATATTTGTTTACACGTTTATACCCTATAATACAGTCTGGACCAAATGTAAGGTCCAGTATGCGATATGACACATTTAAACTACCAATCTCTAGTTGCTCCAGCGTTTATTTATGATTGTCATGTTATGTTTTAAAGTACATGTAATTTCGTATCATGTACGTTAGCAAAATTCTAAAAGTTGTGAATTTTGTTTAATATATGTATAACCATTTTCGTGAACGTTAAATAATGTACCATGCTAGATTTCATCATAGCATAACAGTATTTGTCGAACGAAACGGAGCCTGTACTATGGGTATGCCCTTAAATCAGCATTAAGTCGAAGTACCTGAAATATTGAATACCTGAATATTTGTCGTCGGATAATTTAAGTTTAATTAATATAAATACATTAGTCTATAAAAAATAATTCGGCAAATCATATGATCACACCTTCAATATCACTATACCATTTAAACAGATGCACAATTTAAAATTCAATGGCTTAGTTGAACCAGTTCATAATGTTTAATGTTTCCATATATTTATATTGAAATAACTTTGCATAAAAATAAATCCTTTTCTTAAACAAATGCTTTCTCTTATAATCACATGTGAAACACCGATGTTGGGAAAATAGCATTGTAAACAATTTATGTCATAATTTGATCTGATTATTCATTCTTGGAGAGATAGCTTTATTTTTATGTATTTTTATATATATTTCCAGAATTAGGTTACCTTTTCCACATTGTGCAATGCTATGTTTGGTTAAATTCAGTCAAACTTGCAGGAAGAACAAACTATCGATACAAAGTTTTGTGTTGGAATTTTATTATATTAAGCGCTTGTCGCAGCAATTTGATCTACGTTTCAGCTGCTGCTTATTTCTATGATGCATTTAATTGGTTTTCTACTAAAACAGCATTATGTCAAAGAATATGAACGCATTCTCGTATTGGTGTAAAAACTAATATATCTCGATATAACAATTAACGATATATAATAATGTAGATGTTATGATGTATGTTGTATAAAAACAGAAAATCATCAACATATTCACGCATATTGTAAATTGACTTGAAACGCGTCTTTCGAAAAATATTAACCTCATAACAGTGTAACTCTCGTTTGTACGAGAATCTGATCCTGACATCGCCGTATTCTTATGTAATTTGCATACAGTGTATGCCTGAATAAACATATATGGTACTGACATAACAACGCATGTAAGAATATATACATTTTACCATTATTGTTTATTGTTTGCTAGCGTATACTCTGTTATCCATTCAGGGCCATGCTTTATGTTCAGCATGCCTTTAACGTTGTTTAAATATGCTTTCATTATATAAGAGTAAAACTCTAGGTTCTCCAGCTGTAATTTATGATAGCAATGTTATGTTTTACCGCACATGTAATTTCTGATCATGGACGTTAGCACAATTCAACAGTTGTGATATCTTTCATACTATTATATTTCATTACCGTTTTGTGAATGTATATGTCTTTAGCAATGATTTAGGCAACAAAAAGTACATTCTTTAAATAGTACATCACCATTTAAACACATGAAATAGTTAATCAATGTTTATGTTGAGGCATATGAATACTGAAATTACTTTGCATAACAATACATTCTTATCTTTAACAAATATTTTCTCATATCATAACATGTGTACACACAGATAGTGGGAAAGTAGAATGGCCAACAATCTAGTTTATAATATTATCTGATTCTTTATACTTAGACGGATCGCTTTAATTTTATGTATTTTATATAAATTTTCAGCATTAGGTTGCATTACTCACACCGTGCAAAGCTATGTTTGGTTTTATTCATTCGGACTTGCTGGAAGAAAAAAAAAGTATCAATAAAAAATTGTGTTGGCATTTAGGGCTTGTTGCAGCAACGTGATCAAGGGTATAGCTTCTGATAATTTCTTTTATTGATATATTTTTATCTGAAACAGTATAATGTCGAAGTATATACACGCATTATCGTAATATGTCAAACTAAATATCTTCAAATAAAATATAACGATATATAAAGAATGTAGATTTTATTATGTATTTTTTTATAAAAACACAAACAAAAAATGGTTAACATATTGACCTATATTTAAAATAGACATGACTCACCACTTCTGTGTTCTGGATAAATATTGACCTTATAGCTGAGCATTGGAACTCTCATTGCGCGAAATACTAATTTTGATATCGCCTTATTGGTAAGTAATGTGCATACAGTGTACGCTTGGATATGCATACATGCTAAGCAAACAAAAAACGTATGTAGGAAAATATTTTCATTTTAGCATAATATTTTAATTATTTTGCTTGCATGGACAAACTGATTATTTCCATGCGTGTGTATTTCCAGTTTATACGTGTTTACCATGCAATCCATTCAGGACCATGTTTTATGTTCAGCATGGCTATATCGTTTTCTAAATATGCGTTCATTATATCAGAGTAAAACTCTGGTGCTCCAGCGTTTATTTATGATAGAAATTAGTACATGTAATTTCTGATCATGTACGTTAACACAATTCCTAGAGATGTGATATGTTATATTTATTTTATTACCGTTTTCGTTAATGTATACTTATGAACCATGATATTGTCAGCATAGCATACACGTAATTGTCCAACGAAATGGAGGCTGTACTATTGGTTAGCCCTAAAATCAGCGTTTTGTCGAAGTACCTTAAAAATAATTCAAAATACAAATCCAACTGCTTAGATGAAATATTTTATTAATATGTATGTTTTGTCATATACATACTGCAATAACTAAGCATAAAAATAAATCCTATTCTTAAACAAATGCTTTCTATTATACTCACATTTTTAAACACATATGTTGGAAAAGTAGCGTTGCAAACAATATAGTTAATAATTGTATCTGTTTCTTTATACTTAGCCGGATATTTTTTAATGTCTTATATATATATATTTTTGCATGTTTGTTTTTTTTTTAAATTCGGACGTGCTGGAAGAAAAGAAAGTATAAATAGAAAGTTTTGTAATGTCTTTTTGTATAATAAAGGCTTGTTGCAGGAGCGTGATCAAAGTTTGAGCTTCTGATAATTTCTGTTATGCATGTTTTTTTGTTTTCTACTAAAACAGTATTATGTCGAAGTATCTGTACGTATTCTCTTGATGGTGTCAGATAAGATATCTTCATATAAGAATTCACGATGTATAATACATGTAGATGTAATGATGTTTTTTTATAAAAATAAAAAGAAGAAAACGTGGCATATTCACACATATTGTAAATTGACTTGATTCACTGCTGAGGTGTTCTCTATAAATATTAACCTTATAGCATTGTAACTCTCATTAGTACGAAATACTGATTCTGATATCGCCTTATTCTTATGTTATATGCATACAATGTACGCCGGAATACACATATATTGTAGTCAAATAGAAACGCATGTAGGAATATATACATTTTACCATAATAATTTAGTATTTCGTTTGCATTGACAAACGGTTTCTTTCTATGTGTGTGTATTTCCATCATCAGGTTGAATTTTAAACAAAGCGCTTTTTAAAACATATTCTGGGCTTCATAATTTACATTTAAACGTGTTTACCCTGTAAGCCATTCATGTTTTATGTTCAGTATGCCTATATCGTTTTCTAAATATGCGTTTATTATATAAGAGTGAGTGAAACTCTTGCTCCAGCGTTTATTTAGGATAGAAATGTTGTCGTTTTAAGTACATTATTAGATCTGCTTATTCATTCTTAGAAAAATATTTTTATTATGTTTTTTTAAATACATTTTCAGCATTAGGTTGCATTTTTCACAGTGTGCAATCGCTGGAAAAAAACAACCTATGAATACAAAGTTTTGTGTTTTCATTTTATTATATTAAGGGCTTTTTGCAGCAATAAAAGGAGACTATTTTTACATTAAAAAATGGAAGTAAAATACAGGTGAGATATAACACAACTTTTGGAATTTTGTTGACGTACATGATCAGAAATTTCATGTACTTTAAAACATTACATTTCTATCATAAATAAACTTTGAAACAACTAAACATGTATTTTTAATTGGTTATCTGGCATACTGGACCTTGAATAAGGTCCAGGCTGTAAAACAGGGTAAACACGTATAGAAATAATTTCAGAACATCAATCCGTACTACATTTTAACTGAAATGTTATTATTGTAAGTACATGTAATTTCGTATCATGTACGTTAGCAAAATTCCAAAAGTTGTGAATTTTGTTTATTATATTTATTATCATTTTCGTGAATGTTAAATAATGTACCATGAAATAGTTCAGCTTATAATCACATTTCTAAACACAGATGTTGGAAGAGTAGCATTGCCAACAATCTCTTTCATAATTTTATCTGATACTTCATACTTAGCGGATAAGTTTTTTATATATTTTTTATACATTTCATGTTTGGTCTTATTCATTCGGACTTGCTTGAAGAAAAGAAAGTATAAATAAAAAGTTGTGTAATGTCATGTTGTATTATAAGGGCTTGTTGCAGGAACGTGATCAAAGGTTCACCTTCTGATAATTATTTTATGCATTTATTTTGTTTTCTACTTAAACAGTATTATGTCGAAGTATATGTACGTATTCTCTTGATGGTGTCATACTTACATATCTTCATATAAGAATAAACGATATGTAATAAATGTAAATTTTATGATGATTTTTTTATATTAACAAAAACAGAAAAAAACGTGGCACATTTACGCATATTGTAATTTGACCTGACTCACTGCTTAGGTGTTCTCTATAAATATTTACATTATAGAATTGTAACTCCTATATGTACGAAATACTGATTCTGATATCGCCTTATTCATATGTAATACACATGCAATGTACGCCGGAATACACAGATATGGTAGTCAAAAAAATGCATGTAGGGATATATACATTTTATTATAATAGTTTATTATTTCGCTTGCATGAGTAAACGGATGTTTTCTATGTGTGAGTATTTCCAACATTAGGGGGACATTCAAACAAAGCGCTTTTAAAAACATATTTTGTGGTTGCATACTTGTTCTTCTCGTTTATACCCTGTAATCAATTCAGGACCATGTTTTATGATCAGCATGCATATACCGTTTTTTAAATATGCATTCATTTTATAGGAGTAAAACTCTAGTTGCTCCAGCATGAATTGAGGATAGAAATGGCATGTTTTAAAGTACATGTAATCAATGTGATCATGAACACAATTCCGAAAGTTGTGATATATTTTATATATTTTATTTGAGTTTTCGTGAATGTATAATTATGTACCATGATGGTTTTCAGTATAGCATACAAGTATTTGTCCAACGAAAAAGAGTCTGTACTATGGGTATGCCCTAAACACAGCATTAAGTCGAAGTACGTGAACGATTTTATTTTTGTCTTCGTATGATTAAAGTTCAATTTATATAAATAAATTAGTCTATATCAATGCATTAAGAAACAAAACTTTTCACACCTGAAATAGAACATCACCTTTTAACAAGATGTTAAATTAAAAATCCAAATGCTTAGATGAAATAGTTTATTAATGTTTATGTTTCGTCATATTAATACTGAAATAACTTTGCATATAAATAAATCCTTTTCTTAAACAAATGCTTTCTCTTATAATCACATGTGAAACACGGATGTTGGGAAAATAGCATTGTCAACAATCTATGTCATAATTCGATTTGATAATTCATTCTTGGAGAGATAGATTTATTATTATGTATTTTTATTTATATTTCAAAAATTAGGATGAATTTTCCACATTGTGCAATGTTATCTCTGTTTAAATTCAGTCGAACTTGCAGGAAGAAAAAAAGTATCGATACAAAGTTTTGTGTTGGCATTTCATTATATTAAGCGCATGTCGCAGCAATTTGATCTACGTTTAAGCTGCTGCTTATTTCTATGATGCATTTAATTGGTTTATTCAAAAACAGTATTATGTCAGAGAATATGAACGCATTCTCGTAATGCTGTCAAACTAAAATATCTTGATATAACAATCAACGAAATATAAAAATGTAGATGTAATGTTATATGTTGTATAAAAACAGAAAATCATCAACATATTCACGCATATTGTAAATTGACATGAAACACTTCTAATGTGTTCTCGATAAATATTAACTTCATAACAGTGTAACTCTCGTTTGTACGAGAATCTTGTCCTGACATCGCCGTATTCGTCTGTAATTTGCATACAGTGTATGCCTGAATAAACATATATGGTATTGACATAACAACGCATGTAGGGATGTATACATTTTATCTTTATAGTTCAATCATTTCGCTTGCATGTACAAACTGATTCTTTTTAAGTGTGAGTATTTCCAGCATTAGGGGAAATTTAGAGCAAAGAGCTTTTTAAAAGATATTTCCGTGGTTGCATAACTTGTGTTTGCTAGCGTATACTCTGTTATCCATTCAGGACCATGCTTTAGGTTCAGCATGCCTTTAACGTTGTTTAAATATGCGTTCATTATATAAGAATAAAACTCTAGTTTCTCCAGCTTTTATTTATGATAGCAATGTTATGTTTTACAGCACATGTAATTTCTGATCATGGACGTTAGCAAAATTCAACAGTTGTGATATCTTTCATAATATTATATTTCATTACCTTTTTGTGAATATATATTTACGTATCATGCCGGGTTTCAGCGTAGCATACAAGTAATTGTCCAACGAAAAGGAGGCTGTACTATGGGTATGTCCTAAAAACAGCATTAAGTCGAAGTGTCTGAAAGCTTTAATGTTAATCGTCGGATAATTTAAGTAAAATTAAAAAAAAAAGTCTATAGCGATGATTTTGGCAACAAAAAAATACATACCTTAAATAGTACGTCACCATTTAAACCCATTAAATAGTTTATCAATGTTTATGTTTAGTCATATGAATACTGAAATTACTTTGCAAAACAATAAATCCTTATCTTTAACAAATACTTTTTCTTACAATCACATGTGTACACACAAATGTTGGGAAAGTAGAATTGCCAACAATCTAGTTCATAATTTTATCTGATTCTTCATACTTAGACGTGTAGCTTTAATTTTATGTATTTTATATACTTTTTCAGCGTTAGGTTACATTACTCACCTTGTGCAAAGCTATGTTAGGTTTTATTCATTCGGACTTGCTTGAAGAAAAAAAAAGTATCAATACAAATTTTTGTGTTGGCATTTAGGGCTTGTTGCAGCAACGTGATCAAGGTTTTAGCTTCTGATAATTTCTTTTATTGATATATTTTTATCTGAAACAGTATAATGTCGAAGTACATGCACGCATTTTCTTAATATGTCAAACAAAATATATTCATATAAAATATAACGATATATAAAGAATAAAAATTGTATGATGCATTTTTTTTATAAAAACACAAACAAATAATGGTAAACATATTGACCTCTATTTAAAATTGACTTGACGCACTACTTCTGTGTTCTGGATAAATATTTACCTTATAGCATTGTAACTCCCATTGCGCGAAATACTGATTTTGATATCGCCTTATTGGTAAGTAATGTGCATACAGTGTACGCTTGAATATGCATACATGTTAAGCAAATACAAAACGTATGTAGGAACATATATTCATTTTAGCATACTATTTTAATTATTTTGCTTGCATGGACAAACTGATTATTGCCATGCGTGTGTATTTCCATCACTTGGGGATTTTTAACAAAGACCTTTTAAAAACACATGCCGGGGGTTGCATTACTTTTGTTTACACGTGTTTACCATGCAATCCATTCAGGACCATGTTTTATGTTCAGCATGGCTATATCGTTTTCTAAATATGCGTTCATTATATCAGAGTAAAACTCTGGTGCTCCAGCGTTTATTTATGATAGAAATAAGTACATGTAATTTATGATCCTAAAGATGTGATATGTTATATTTATTTTATTACCGTTTTCGTTAATGTAGTACTATGATATTGTCAGCATAGCATACACGTAATTGTCCAACGAAATGGAGGCTTTACTATTGGTTAGCCCTAAAATCAGCGTTTTGTCGAAGTACCTTAAAAATGATTCAAAATACAAAATCCAACTGCTTAGATGAAATAGTTTATTTATATGTCTGTTTTGTCATATAAATACTGTTATAACTAAGCATAAAAATAAATCCTATTCTTAAACAAATACTTTCTATTATAATCACATTTGTAAATACATATGTTGGAAAAATAGCGTTGCCAACAATATAGTGCATAATTGTATCTGTTTCTTTATACTTAGCAGTATATTTTTTAATGTACATGTATTTTATATTCATTTTCATGTTTGGTTTATTCATTTGGACTTGCTGGAAGAAAAGAAAGTATATATAAAAAGTTGTGTTATGTCTTTTTGTATAATAAAGGCTTGTTGCAGGAACGTGATCAAAGTTTGAGCTTCTGATAATTTATTTTATGCATTCATTTTGTTTTCTTCTAAAACAGTATTATGTCGAAATATATGTACGCATTCTCTTGATGGTGTCAGATTAAATATCTTAATATAAGAATTAACGATATATAATACATGTAGATGTAATGATGATTATTTTTATAAAAAACAAACAGAAGAAAACGTGGCATATTCAGGCATATTGTAAATTGACTTGATTCACTGCTGAGGTGTTTTCTATAAAAATTAACCTTATAGCATTGTAACTCTCATTTGTACAAAATACTGATTCTGATATCGCCGTATTCTTATGTAATATGCATACAATGTACCCCGGAATACACATATATTGCAGTCAAATAGAAACGTTGTAGGAATATATACATTTCAACATAATAATTTATTATTTCGCTTGCATTGACAAACGGATTCTTTCAATGTGTGTGTATTTCCATCATCAGGTTAATTTTTAAACAAAGTGCTTTTTAAAACATATTCTGGGCTTCATAATTTACGTTTACACGTGTATACCCTATTATCCATTTATGTTTTATGTTCAGTATGCCTATATCGTTTTCTAAATATGCGTTTATTATATAAGAAAGAGAAAAACTCTTGCTCCAGCGTTTATTTAGGATAGAAATGTTGTCGTTTTAAGTGCATTATTATATCTGCTTATTCATTCTTAGAAAGATATTTTTATTATGTATTTTATATACATTTCCAGCAATCGGTTGCATTTTCCACAGTGTGCCATTGCTGGAAGAAAAAACAACAACAAATAAATACAAAGTTTTGTGCTTTTATTTATTTATATAAAGGGCTTTTTGCAGCAATATTTTAGCTTCTGATTATTTTATGTAAGAATGTATGTTGCTTTCTACGCAAACAGTATTATGTCGAAGTATATGAACGCATTCTCTTTATGGTGTCAGATTAAATATCGTCATATAAAATGCAACGACATATAATACATTTAAATAGTATGATGTTTTTATAAAAATAAAAACAGAACAACGTAAACATATTCACGTATATTTTCAATTGACTTTATTCACAACTTATTTCTCGATAAATAGTAACCTCTTAGCATTGTTACTCTCATTTGTACGAAATATATCGCCCTGTGCTCATGTAATATGCATACAGTGTACGCCTGAACACATATATGGTAGTCAAATAAAAATACATGTAGGAATATATATATTTAAATATAATAGCTTATTATTTCGCGGGCATGAACAAACGGATTCTTTGTATGTGTGAGTATTTCCAACATGAGGGGGAATTTTAAGCAAAGCGCTTTTTCGAACATATTCTTCGGTTGCATAATATGTCTACTCGTTTATACCATGTAATCCACTCAGGACCATGTTTTATGATCAGCATGCATATACCGTTTTCTAAATATGCATTCATTATATAAGAGTAAAACTCTAGTTGCACCAGCATTTATTTATGATAGAAATGTCATGTTTTAAAGTGCATGTAATCTATGTTATGATGATCGTTAACACAATTCCATCAGTTTTGATATCTTTAAAAGGGCCTTTTCACAGATTTTGGCATGTTTTGAAGTTTGTCATTAAATGCTTTATATTGATAAATGTAAACATTAAATTTTAAAAGCTCCAGTAAAAAATCAAAAATAAAATTTAAAAAAGGAAAAAAAAGTAGCCCACAGCAGGGCTCGAACCAGTGACCCCCGGAATCCTTAAGTAAAAACGCATTGCCAACTAAGCTATCCTGCCAAGCATACATAATATGCGTATTTTATACCTTATATAAGCAATCTTTATAGTTTTACAAATTTAAACGACAACAAATCGTCAAAAGATGCATATAATGGCTATATTAGACGATTGCAAATGTTCAGTAATACTGTTTCCTCACAAATATCATAACTAAACCGAACATTTGCGAATCTGAAACAACTTTTTTCAATTTTGTCAATTTACCAAACCGTGAAAAGATCCCTTTAATATATTTAATTTCAGTGTTCGTGAATTTATAATTGAGTACCATGATGGATTTCAGCAAAGCATACAATTATTTGTCCAACGAAAAAGCGTCTGTACTATGGGTATGCCATTTACACAACATTCAGTCGAAGTACGTGAAAGCTTTTATTTTTGTCGTCGGATGATTTAAGTTCAATTTATATAAATAAATAAGTCTATAACAATGCATTTAGAAACAAAAACATTCAACATGAAATAGAACATCAACATTAAACTAGATGTTAGATTAAAAATCCAACTGCTTAGATGAAATAGTTTATTAATTTTTATGTTTCGCCATATTATTACTGAAATAACTATGCATACAAATTTATGTTGTTTTAAACATTTTTTATCTCTATTATCACAGGTGTAAACACAGATGTCAGGAAAATAGCATTGTCAACAATCTAGTTCATAATTACATCTGATTATTCATTCTTAGACATAAAGTTTATTAATAAGTTCTTTTATATACTTTCCCACATTTTTATCACAGTGTGCAATTCTATGTTTGGTTTTATAAATTCATACTGACTGGAAGAAAAACAACATATGAATACAAAGTGTTGTGCTGTCATTTTATTACATTAAGGGCTTGTAGAAACAATGTTATCACAATTTTAGCTTCTGCTAATTTCTATAACGCATTTATTAGGTTTTCTACTTAAACAGTATTATGTCGAAGAATATTTGCGCATTCTCTTTATGATGTCAAATTATAGCTGGATATGACATTGAACGATATTTATAAATGTAGAATGTATGATTTTATTGAAAAAAAAACACAACAGAAAACAAACGTTAACATATTCACGCATATTTTAAATTGTCTTCATTCACTTCTTACATGATCTCGATAAAAAAATTCTTATATCATTGTGACTCTCATTTGAACGGAATACTTATTCTGATATCGCCCTACTATGTAATATGCATTACGGGTACGCCTGAATATGCATACATGTACATGGTAGGCAAATAAAACACCTGTAGGAGTATATACATTTTACCATAATAGTTTAATTATTATGCTTGCATGTAATGTACGCACTGACTTTGTCTATGTCTGTGTATATCCAGCATTAGTGGTAATTTTAAACAAAGTGTTTTGTGAAGTATACTAATGTAAAACTTCCGCTGCTCCAGCAGCACAGCATTCCCATGAATAACTAATACAACTTATTCTGGGGCTGCATACTTAATGTTTACACGTGTATACCCTGTAATCCATTCAGGACCATGTTTTGTTCAGCATGCCTATAGCGTTTTCTCAATATGCTTTCGTTATATAAGAGTAAATCTCTAGTTGCTCCAGCGTTTATTTCGGATAGACATGCTATGATTTAATGTACATGTACTTTCTGATAATGTACGTTAACATAAATTCCAAAAGTTGTGATATCTTTAATAATATTTATTACCGTTTTCGTGCGTGTTTAATTATGTACCATGATGGTGTTCAGCATAGCATACAAGTATTTCTCCAACGAAAAGGAGCCTGAACTATGGGTATGGCCTTAAATCAGCATTAAGTCGAAGTACATGAAAGCTTTTATTTTTGTCGTCGTTCAAACATGTTCATGGGGTTTTATAACTTTTGTTTGGTCGTGTATACCCTGTAATCCCTTCAGGACCATGATTTTTGTTCAGCATGCATTTAACTTTTTTTTTTAAATATGTGATCCTTATATAAGAGTACAACTCTAGTTTCTCCAGCCTTTATAAAGGATACAAATGTTATATGTTAAAGTACATGTTATTTCTGATCATGGACGTTAACAACAAAATCAACAGGTTTGATATATTTTATATATTTTATTACCGTTTTTGTGAATGTATATTGACGTGCCATGCTGGGTATAAGCATAGCATACAAGTACAGTCCAACGTTAAGGAGGCCTTACTATGGGTTAGCCCTTTAATAAGCATTAAGTCGAAGTACCTGAAAACTTGTATGTTTGTTCGTCGGATAATTTATGTGTTTTTTTTTTATAAAAAGAAATAAATCTAAAACAATGAGTTTGGCAACAAAAACGTTCACACCTTACATAGCACATCACCATATAAAAGATGCAAAATTAAAAATCCAACTGCTGTTATTTTTATGTTCAGCATGCCTATATCAATTTCGCAATATGCGCTAATTACAAAAGGGTAAAACTCTAGTTGCTCCAGCGTTTATTTTGGAAAGAAATATACTTTTTTAAAGTACATGTAATTTCTGATTATGTGAACAAAATTCAAAATGTTTTTATATCCTTTATTTATCTTTTAACTGTTTTCGTGAATGTATAAGTATGTACCATGATGGGATATCAGCACAGCATACACGTATTTGTGCAAAACGGAGCCTGTACTATGGATATGCCCTTAAATCAGCATTAAGCAGAATACTCTAAATGCTTTCATTGTTTAACATCTCAGTAATGGCAGGGTTGAATTTATACATAAACATACATATATAACCACTATTTGTGGCAACACCACCGACTACAAATCATATAGCATTTCAACATTTGAAGATATGTGCAAATTAAAATCCGATTAACAAAGCTGTTTGTTTATTTTAATGTTTCGTCTAATGCAAACTAAAATTAATTTGCAAGCATTATTTTTTTAATAATGCTTTCTATTACAATCCTATTTGTAATCACGGACCTCGGGAAGACAGCATCGCGAAGAATCTAGTTAATAATTAGATCTGATAATCATACTCAGACGATAACTTTTTGTATATATTTTGCAGTGTTTTCAGAATTAAGTTGCAGTTTTACCTAGTGTACAATGTTTAGGTTTTATTCATACGGACTTGCTTGAGGAAAACATTATCCTTACACAAATGTTTACCGATACTATTTAGAGTAAGCACGTGTTTCAGCAACGTGATCAAAGTTGAGAGTCTGCTAATTGAATTGATGTATTTAATTTGGTTTCCCCTAAACAGTATTTGGTCGAAGTATATGAACGCATACGCCTATATTGTCAAAATCAATTGATGTTACAATTATCGATATATGATTAATGTACATTTTGATTTATGATGTTATGTTTAGTAACAGACAAGACACATGCACACGTTTTCGCATATTTCAAATGGACTTTAAACAATACTTATTTTTTACTATTTAATAATTTCGCTTCAATAGATGCATTTCTTTTATCTATTTTATCCATGTTCAGTATTGGGAGGGATTTTAAATAAAGCGCTGATAAAGTTTTGCTCCAATTTTGTCTTGTAT